>NW_017216269.1:0-13308 GCF_001704415.2 Capra hircus
TGACGATTGTGGAGAAAAGTGGCTTAAAGCTCACATTCAGAGAAAACTAAATGATCGTGGCTGGTATCCAGTCCCATCACTTCATGGCAAACAGATGGGGAAATAGTGGCCTGACTTTATTCTTTTGGACTCCAAAATCACTGCAGATGGTAACTGCAGCCATGAAATTAGAAGACGCTTGCTCCGGAAAAAGTTATGACCAACCTAGACAGCATATTAAAAAGTAGAGACATTACTTTGTCAACAAAGGTCCGTCTAGTCAAAACCATAGTTTTTCCAGTAGCCATGTATGGATGTGAGAGTTGGACTATAAAGAAAGCTGAGCACCAAAGAATTGATGCTTTTGAACTGTGATGTTGGAGAAGACTCTTGAGAGTCCATTGGACTGCAAGGAGATCCAACCAGTCCATCCTAAAGGAGATCAGTTCTGAATATTCATTAGAAGGACTGATGTTGAAGCTGAAACTCCAATACTTTGGCCACCTGATGCAAAGAGCTGACTCATTTGAAAACACACTGATGCTGGGAAAGATTGAAGGTGGGAGGAGAAAGGGACAACAAAGGATGAGATGGCTGGATGGCATCACCTACTCGATGGCCATGAGTTTGGGTAAACTCCGGAGTTGGTGATGGACAGGGAGGCTTGGCGTGCTGCAGTCCATGGGTCGCAAAGAGCTGGACATGACTGAGCGACTGAACTGAACTGAACTGAAAGTCACGAAGCTGACTGGGCAGGACTAAGACAATAGACCCTGTCAGGGTGCCATACAGCACACTGAGGGACACCTGCCCCAGATCTGGAGCTGTTAGAGAAAAATTCCCAGGGAAAGAGCACAGTGAAGCAGAATCCTGGGGGATGCAAGGGGTTAGCTGATGCAAGGGGAGAAGAAGCAATTCCAAGGAGACAGTCTGCAGCACACCAGAGCTGAAAGAGAACATAGTGTCCAGCAGGCAGATGGATTTGCCAAGGAGCTGGGGAGTCAGGTAATTCCTAAAAGAATCTGGATTTGATCCTGAGGGTACAGAGAACCTCCGAGGCCATTCCAGCCGAGACTCTCCACTCCAGGCTACATTTCACATAGCGTTCCTCCTTCCCTCCACCTGCAGCTCAGCCGCCTGTGACACCAGCTCTAGACCAGACAAGAGGTCTGCAGGAGCAGCAGGCTGGGACAAGCGCTGGGTCCCTGGCCTTGTGGTCTGTCTCACTGTTGGATGTGATGGCTAAATATGTGTTCACTTGACTGGACCACGAGTGCCAGGCTTTGCTATACATCATTTCTGGAGGTGCCTATGAGGATATTTCCAGATGAATGAGCATTTAAATCTGTAGAGTACGAAAGCAGATTGCCCTCCTCAGTATGGGTGGGCATCTTTGAATCCACTGAGGGCATGGAGAGAATAAAAAGGCAGAGAAAGCGAGGAATCTCTGTCTCTCTCTCTCTGTCTCTCTGTCTCTCTCTCTCTGTCTCTCTCTGCCTGACTGCTTGAACTGGGACATGGTCTTCCACCCTCAGGATAGGACTTAATACCATCGGCTCTCCTGCTCTCAGGCCTTTGGACTTGGACTACAATTTACATACTGGCTCTCCTTGGTCTCTAGATTAAAAGCAAGACACCATGGAACTTCTCCATAGCCACATGGGCCAAGTCCCTATGATACATGCCTACAACACACACACACACACACACACACACCCTATCGATTCTATTTCTTGGATAAGCTCCATGGGGGTGGCTTGCTTCCTTATCTGGTTGTTTTGCTAGTAACTGTCACACAGCTTCAAGATCTTTGAAGCAGACGCTCATGCAGTCAAAGCTTAATGTCAGGCACTTACACTACAAATGTATGTGCTGTATACATATAGCCCATATGTAGGCTTAGAAAGATGACTGGAAGGACATCTATTAAAACCATCTATCTGATGGTTGTAGGTTTACAGGTGATTTTTTAAAATCCTGTCATCAAATTTTCATAAATCTGGCAACAGTTTTTAGAATCAGAAAAGACTTAATATAGAAAGTGTTTTATAACTTCAATTCTAAAGAAAATCATGTTGCAGTTGAGTTATTTTAAGGAGAAAGTTGACCATGACATTATCTTCATTCCATAAAGAGTCAATGAGAGGGTAATGACCATAAGAATGTAGCTATGTCTAGATACTAAGCTGGATGGTTGGTATCACAAGCTGGTGCTTTTCCAAAATATTTCTGAAAATTGGGCTGGGAACCAGGGCTTGGTGAAAAGAAAATGTTGATCTTTTAGAGAGTTCTTATTCCAAATAAAGGCTTTAATTTATAAAAAGGATATTATAAAAGTTTACACTATCATTTTAAGCCATAGTGTCTTGATAAAATATATTCATATTTTCTGAGAGAACGGTTCTATTTTACAATCAACTTTTTAAAACTAGCACTGGAAAATAAGATTTTGAGGCACATGAAAATATCATTGATAGACAACAGTGCAGCAATTTGATTTTTCAGTCCCCTAGGCAGGGATGGGCCAGGGGCATTTAAAAATGGGTAAATATCCACAATGAGGTTGCTACTCTGGACTTCTTTGACCACTCTGCAACAGCTTCAGGGAATATGTTGAAACTGGTCCCTGAACCCAGTGAGACTACGTGGAAGGCTGGCCTCTTCTGGGAACACAGAAGGAACTCTGGACCTGCTTCTTTCTCAGCAAATTGATGGTGAAGGTCTGTGAGGCAAACTCCAGGTGTACTCTCTTCCTTTCTCTTCTTCCTGTCTGTGTTCTTTCTCTAGCTCTTTCTGTCTTTCCAACTCTATTACCTCTTACTACTAGAATCTTCATGGACAAAATGATGTAGAATATTGTGTCATGAATTTTTGGAACTATAAGGAGAAATATCTAAATTGCCCAAATAATTGAGCCATGAGCAGGTTACTTAGGTTTCAATGATTAGATAATTGCCCCAGTGCTTCCCTTGTGGATAAGTGTGGTCTAGCCATCCTTGGGGAGACACTAGGATCCTATGAAGGGGTTCGTGAAGTCAAAGCTATTTCATGATAACACTAAGAAGCTATTTGTCTTTCACTCTCATTCCCTTCTAAGTGGTGGAATTTGCCAGGGGTTACATGATGAGTGGAATCTCAGCAGACTAAATTCAGAATGATACAACTGTTTGATATGATATAAGAACCTAAGGTAGAGGTTAAAAACCCCCTTCATGGATGACAGCTTTGTTGTGGCAAAGGGGCTTGCATAACTCAGTGAGCCATGAGCCATGCCATGCAGGGCCACCCGAGATGGGCGGGTCATAGTGGAGAGTTCTGACAAAACACAATCTGCTGAAGGAGAAAATGGCAACCCACTCCAGAATTCATGCCTGGAGAATCTCATCGACAGTATGAAAAGGCAAAAAGGTATGACACCAGAAGATGAGCCCATCAGGTCAGAAGAATTCCAAAATATTACTGGGGAAGAACAGAGGGCAATTACTAATAGCTTCACTGGTGACTCAGATGGTAAAGAATCCACCTGCAAGATGCGGGAAAACCTGGACTCTATCCTTGGGTTGGGAAGATCCCCTGGAGGAGAGATGGACAACCCACTCCAGTATTCTTGCCTGGAATATCCCACGGACAGAAAAGCCTGGTGGGCTACAGTCCATGGGGTCACAAAAGAGTCGGACACGACTGAGCAACTAATCACACCGCAAGAAAGAATGAAGTGGCTGGGCCAAAGCAGAAATGATGCTCAGTTGTGGATGTATCTGGTGGTGAAAGTAAAGTCCAATGATGTAAAGAACAATTTTACATAGGAACCTGGAATGTTAGTCCATGAATCAAGGCAAACTGGACACGGTCCTGGCAGGAGATAGCAAGAGTAAACATCAACATATTAGGAATTAATGAACTAAAATGGACCGGGAATGGGTGAATTTAATTCAGATGAACATTATATCTACTACTATGGGCAAGAATCTCTTAGAAAAAATGGAGCAGCCCTCATAGTAAACAAAAGAGTCTGAAATGCAGTACTTGGGTTCAATCTCAAAAATGACAGAATGATCTCAGTTCATTTTCAAGGCAAGCCATTCAACATTACAGTTATTCAACTTTCTATTCTAACCACTGATGCTGAAGAAGTTTAAGTTGAATGGTTCTGTGAAGACTTACAACACCTTCTATAACTAATACCAAAAAAGATGTCATTTTCACCATAGTAGACTGGAAAGCGAAAGTAGGAAGTCAAGAGATGTCAGGAATAACAGCCAAGTTTGGCCTTGGAGCACAAAATGAAGCAGGACAAAGGCTATCAGAATTTTGTCAAGAGAACATGCTGGTCATAGCAAACACATTTTTCCAATGACCAAAGTGATGACTCTACAAATGGATATCACCAGTTGGTCAATACTGAAACCAGATTGATTCTGTTCTTTGCTGCCAAAGATGGAGAAGCTCTATACAATCAGTAAAAACCAGACCTGGATCTGATTGTAGCTCAGGTCATGAGTTCCTTATTAAAAAATTCAGTCTTAAATTGAAGAAAGTAAGGAAAACCACTAGGCCATTCTGGTATGACCTAAATCAAATCCCTTATGATTACACAGTGGAGGTAATGAATAGACTCAAGGGATTAGATCTGTTAGACAGAGCGCCTGAAGAACTATGGAAAGAGGTTTGTAACACTGTACCAGAGGCAGTGACCAAAACCATCCTAAATAAAAAGAAATTCAAGAAGGCACAGTGGTTGTCTGAGGAGGCTTTACAGATAGTTGAAGAAAGAAAAGAAGCAAAGGCAAAGGCAAAGTAGAAAGGGAAGGATACAAGGATGGGCACTACAAAGGACGGAAACAGTAAGGACCTAACAGAAGCAGAAGAGATTAAAACAGGTGGCAAGAATACCCAGAATGATACAAAAAGGGTTTAATAACTGCATAACCACAATGGTGTGGTCACTCACCTAGAGCCAGACTTTCTGGAGTGTGAAGTCAAGCGGGCTGGCAGAAAGCATTACTACTAACAAAGCTAGTGGAGGAGACGAAATTCCAGCTGAGCTACTTAAAATCCTAAAAGATGATGCTGTTCAAGTGTTTCACTCAATAGGTCAACAAATTTGGAAAACTCAGCAGTGACCACAGGACTGGAAAAGGTCCATTTTTGTTCCAATCCTAAGAAAGAGCAACACCAAAGAATGTTCAAACTACCATACAATTGTGCTCATTTCACATGCTAGCAAGATTATGCTCAAAATTCTTCAGGCTAGGCATCAGCAGTAAGTAAACCAAGAATTTCCAGATGTACAGGCTGGTTTTCAAAAAGGCAGAGGCACCAGAAATCACATTGTCAACATTTACTGGATCATGGAGGAAGCAAGGGAGTTCCAGAAAAACATCTACTTCTATTCCATTGACTATGTTAAAGCCTTTGACTGGGTGGATCACAAAAACTGTGGAAAATTCTTAAAGAGATGGGAGTACCAGACAAATCTACCTTCTCCTGAGAAACCCGTATGTGGGTCAAGAAACAACAGTTAGATCCAGACATGGAACAATGGGCTGGTTCAAAATTGGGAAAGGAATACAAGGCTGTATATTGCCATCCTGCTTATTTAATTTATATGCAGAGTATGTCATGCAAAATACTGGGTTGTATGAATCACAAGGTGGAATTAAGATTGCCAGGAGAAATATCAACAACCTCAGAAATGCAGATGATAACACTGTAATGGCAGAAAGTAAAGAGGAACTAAAGAACCTCTTTAATGAGGAGGGTGAAAGAGGAGAGTGAAAAAGCTGGCTTGAAACTCAATGTTAAAAAAAAAAAAAAAAAACTTCAGTCCCTGAAGAACTATGGACAGAGGTTCATGACATTGTATAGGAGGCAGTGATCAAGACCATCCCCAAGAAAGAGAAATGCAAAAAGGCAAAATGGTTGTCTGAAGAGGCCTTAAAAATAGCCGTGAAAAGAAGAGAAGCAAAAGGCAAAGGAGAAAAGGAAAGATATACCCATTTGAATGCAGAGTTCCAAAGAATAGCAAGGAGAGATAAGAAAGGCTTCCTCAGTGATCAAAGAAAGAAATAGAGGGAAGCAGTAGAATAGGAAAGACTAGAGATCACTTCCGGAGAAGGCAACGGCAGCCCACTCCAGTACTCTTGCCTGGAAAATCCCATGGATGGAGGAGCCTGGTGGGCTGCAGTCCATGGGGTCACTGAAAGTTGGACATGACTCAGTGATTTCACTTTCACTTTTCACTTTCATGCATTGGAGAAGGAAATGGCAACCCACTCCAGTGTTCTTGCCTGGAGAATCCCAGGGACGGCAGAGCCTGGTGGGCTGCCTTCTATAGGACTGCACAGAGTCGAACACGACTGAAGCAACTTAGCAGCAGCAGCAGCAGAGATCTCTTCATGAAAATTAGAAATACCAAGGAACCATTTCATGCAAAGATGGGCACAAAAAAGGACAGAAATGGTATGGACCTAACAGAGAAAGAAGATATTAAGAAGAGGTGGCAAGAATACACAGAAGAATTATACAAAAAAGAACTTCATGACCCAGATAATCATGATGGTGTGATCACTCATCCTGGAATGCAAAGTGAAGTGGGCCTTAGGAAGTATCACTACAATCAAGCTAGAAGAGGTGATGGAATTCCAGTTGAGCTATCTCAAATCCTAAAAGATGATGCTGTGAAAGTGCTGCACTCAATATGCCAAAAAACTTGGAAAACTCCAGCAGTGGCCACAGGACTGGAAAAGGTCAGTTTTCATTCCAATCCCAAAGATAGGCAATGCCAAAGAATGCTCAAACTATCACACAATTGCACTAATCTCACATTCTAGTAAAGTTATGCTCAAAATTCTCCAAGCCAGGCTTCAACAGTACATGAATCAAGAACTTCCAGATGTTCAAGCTGGTTTTAGAAAAAGACAGAGGAACCAGAGATCAAATTGCCAACATCCTTTAGATCATCAAGAAAGCAAGAGAGTTCCAGAAAATCATCTACTTCTGCTTTATTGACTACACCAAAGCCTTTGATGGTATAGATCACAACAAACTGTGGAAAAGTCTTCAAGAGATGGAAATACCAGACCACCTGACCTGCCTCCTGAGAAATCTGTATGCAGGTCAAGAGGCAACAGTTAGAACTGGACATGGAACAACAGACTGGTTCCAAAATCGAGAAAGGAATACATCAAGGCTGTGTATTGTCACCCTGCTTATTTAACTTATATGCAGAGTACATCATGAGAAACCCTGGACTGGATGAAGCACAGCTGGAATCAAGATTGCAGGGAGAAATATCAATAACCTCAGATATGCAGATGACACCACCCTTATGGTAGAAAGCAAAGAAGAACTAAAGAGCCTCTTGATGAAAGTGAAAGAGGATAGTGAAAAAGTTGGCTTAAAACTCAACATTCAGAAAAATAAGATCATGTCATCTGGTCCCATCACTTCATGGTAAATAGATGAGGAAGCAATGGAAATAGTGGCAGACTATTTTGGGGGCTCCAAAATCACTGCAGATGGTGACTGCAGCCATAAAATTAAAAGACACATGCTCTTTGGAAGAAAAGTTATGACAAACCTAGACAACATATTTAAAAGCAGAGACATTACTTTGCCAACAAAGGTCTGTCTAGTCAAGGCTATGGTTTTCCAGTGATCATGTATGGATGTGAGAGTTGGACTATAAAGAAAGCTGAGCGCCGAAGAATTGATGCTTTTAAACTGTGGTGTTGGAAAACACTCTTGAGAGTCTCTTGGACTGAAAGAAGATCCAAACCAATCCATCCTAAAGGAAATCTATCCTGAGTATTCATTGGAAGAACAGATACTAAAGCTGAAACTCCAATACTTTGGCCACCTGATGTGAAGAATTGACTCATTTGAAAAGACCCTGATGCTGAGAAAGACTGAAGGTGGGAGGAGAAGGGGACGACAGAGGATGAGATGGTTGTATGGCATCACCAACTCAATGGACATGAGTTTGAGTAAAACCTGGAGTTGGTGATGGACAGGAGGGCTGGCATGCTTCAGTCCATGAGGTCGCAAAGAGTCAGACACAACTGAGCAACTGAACTGAACTGAACTAAACTGACGAAAGGTGGGGAAAGAAAAACATGTTCAGGGACAAGAAGTCAAGGATGATAGTTATAGTAAAGACATAGTGACCATCTGCCCCTCCCAGTGAGATCTGTGCTTCACATTTTAGCTTCTGAGGTCATCTATCACCATGAGAGGATCCAATAACCAAAAAGTCACATGCAGATGTGTATCCATGAAGAGAAGTGAAGGCAGAACTCGAGAGGAACAATGCCTTCAGGTTGTCACACTTGGAAACACATTTGCTGGCAGGTCATGAAAGTTGGTGAAAAGATACGTATGCTTAGTTTCTTAGTCATGTCCAGCTCTTTGTAGCCCTTTGGACTGTACCCATTCAGGCTCCTCCATTCATGGGACTTTTCAGGCAGGAATGCTGGAGTGGGTTGCCACTTCCTTCTCCAGGGGATCTTCCCAACCCAGGGACTGAATCTGCCTCTCCTGTGTCTCCTATATAGCAGGCAGAGTCTTTATCTGCTGAGCCATCAGGAAAGCTCTGAAAGTGAAAAGATACACGTGGTGTCATTCAGGTCATTTGTGCAGGACAGACAGCCTAGGCTGGGAGTAAGCTGTTAGCAATACATGTGTATATTCTGCTTTGTGACCACTCTCCTTCCTTTTTTTTTCAAGTATTTGTTGAATTGAGCACCCACCCTGTGAGCAGCCCTGAAGGGAGTGATTGAGAGGGAGGTTGTGGGGACTTGTTTGCCAAACAACCTGATTACTAGGATGAATTTTTAACCATCCTGGAGATTTTATGTTGTGGTAAAAGGTGGTAGTGAGGCTGATAGGGAAGTTTTAGCCAGATTACCCAAATCTCTCTGATATTTTGATAAACATTATAGTTCTAAGAAGATCTTTCTTTCCAGATAGATTACACAAACCCTTCTGGGTATGCAGAGAAATATCAGCAAAATGAGTCATCATAATGCTTCTCATCATCAGAATAATCATGGCCAATAACACTATAAGAGATGGAATGTTACAGGTATGGTGGAGCAGAGGGACATTTTTGCAAAAAGATAGTAAATTTTGTCCTAAAATTCTGTAAATCCAAATATGAACTGTGAATATATTTTTCATAGCAGTTTGAGTTTCCCTCCAGGAATCAGCAAGGGATGATCCTCCTGCTTTATCTTAAAAGAAAGGAATGCTGAGATGAATTCACTGCTTTCTGAAAAAGACATTGAAAAACCCAGGTGGCAGCTTGTGGTCTATCGATGTTCTGCCATGACTCCTCTCCAGGTCTATATTTAGTGTGATCCTGATTGAGTGAGATCACACGCTCAGAATAAACTAAGCCCAGAATATCGGCTATGATTTACTTCCAGAGGCAGTAATAAATCTCCCTCTTGAAATTGCGTTTGTTTGCTGCTGGCTAGGTTCCTGCTCCACTTGTATTATGCCTCAAAGCTATAAATATATAAAATTTTAAATGGACAATAGATCTATCTGGTAGATATTTGCCCCACTGATTGCATCCTGTAGGCACAGATTAATCTCTTTAAAATATTATTATTTATGATCATTTTTCAGGGATCCATCTATATAGCTAAAAAAAAAAAAATATACCAGCTTCTGGTAATCACCTACCTCACAGTGGATTTCCTACTAAGTGAAATAAAGACTGAATTTCTCTCAGCTACTGAAAATAGCAATTTCACCACAACAGCAGGAAATAACCCTAGTAGGCAAAGATATTTGAGCCAAGTTAGACTTGGAAACATAGTGCCTTGGTCTTAGGATTAGGTCACAGGAAAGTTTAGCTCCCTATCCATTTATAATGACTGAATTTGAGCTGGGTGGAGTTTGTGGGCACATCTTAGAAGAGCAAAGGTGGATATTTGCGGTTCCAGTGGACCATAGCCTGACATATCCCAGGTGAGTCTGTGTGGTGCCCTTCTGAAGACAACACAGGTCTTTGCTGCCTGGGTGAGCATCTTCACCTCATAATTCAGGAAGGGAAAAGTAGGAGATGGCCATGTGAACCTGGATTGGATGCAGCCAAGTCATCTCACTGGGCTCCTGGGGTTGAAGTTTTATGCCTACTCAAAATCAGGCAGCTGTTTCTCCCAGGCAGACCTGCACCACCTGGTACTCTCACTCCCACTCTGAATGAGGAGAAAATTCAATCAAACAAAACCAGTCCAGAATTAACACATGTGAAAGAATTACCAGAAAACAACATTATAATAGCTAATACAAATATTTTCCTTCTGTTTTCAAAGTTGAGACTTGAAAATATATTTTAAAAGCACTCAATTCAAGTTTTTGACAGGAAAACTACAATTTCTGAGAGAAAAAATAAACTAGATGAAATTAACAAAAGATTAGACATTGCAGAGGAAAAGATTAGTGATTTTAAAGACACAGCAATAGAAACTATCCAAACTCAAACTGTGAAAAAATGAAATCAGAAAGTATCAGTAAGTTGTGGGACAACTTCCAAAGACCAACATACATTTATTTTATTTTTTAAGGCTTTTTATTTTTTTATGGAGGCCCTGACAAAAACATGACTGGGGGAACAGAAAAAAATGTTTGAAGAAATGGTGGACATTTTTTTTTTCAAAACGATGAAAATCCACAGATATTTAGAGATGCAATGAAATCCAAGCACAAGAAACATGAAGAAAATCAAACCAAGATACATCAAAATTAAACTACTTGAAACTAGTGACAAGAATAAAACCTTAAAAACAATATGTCAGAGGGAAAAGGTAAGTATAAAAGCAAATTTATCACCCAAAGATTTATCTGCTATGCAGATAGCAACCCAGTAAAATAATATCATGAAGGTATTGAAAGGGGAAAAT
Organism: Capra hircus; assembly: GCF_001704415.2. Lineage (NCBI taxonomy): Eukaryota > Metazoa > Chordata > Mammalia > Artiodactyla > Bovidae > Capra > Capra hircus. The sequence continues at coordinate 10,893 of NW_017216269.1, forward strand.
ATCTGTTAATCTAGAACTCAACATCCATCAAAAAATGTCTTTAATTTGATTTGGGGGAAGACCTTTGTTATGGTTATGGGCTTTCCACCTCTGCTGGATCAGGAAGCTGGGGACACGCCCTCAAGCGCTGCGACTGGTACCTAACCATAGCCCCTCCACTGCCCGAGAGAGATTCCTGTGGCTTTTTAAATGATTGAACAATGATGAAAATGGATCCAAAGCAAATTTTGTACTGAAGCAGAAGATTCTTATTGCCCTCCATTAACTCAATTCAGTCTTCAGAACAGGCGGAAATGAGTGAAACCCAGAAAACTGAGAAGAAGAAAATCTCACTTTGGACTTTATCCAGGACTGTTCTTAAGCCCTGGCCTTTCTACTTGTTTTAATTTTGCTTTGAATTTATAAATAGTGAAGATCAAAGAAATAGAAGAAACATTTGGGAGCTTTATACCAAGAAATTTGCCTTGAAAGCTGCTATTCTTGGAGGGAAATCATATCAAGTTCCTGTCTGTTTTTTTAAAAAAAAAACAACAAGATTTCTTATGTCCTTTGATTTTGAAGGATAAGACAAATATAAACTCATACCTGCAGACTATTTTTAGCAGCCATGTAAGAATAATGAGATTTGTAAATTAAGGGCTTTGTAATGTTGGACGGATGTTTTGCTACTAGAGTTGACTAGTCAGAATACCTTTTATAGCTCTTCAATGTTTTATTTTTGATCTATCACTTCAATGACATTATTTGACCAAACAGAGTCATTCTGTCTTTCTAAGCTATGACCTTGTTATGAACAGTATTTGCATTCACTGTGCACATGTCCATGTATTATCTATTTAAGCAACATCATAGTGCCATCACTCAAGGAAGCTGAATGAGCTGAACATTAATATAGCTCTTTCCCCTTTCCCATTTTTTAAATGGAACAAATACGTTTTATGTTCCCCTCTCTCTCCCCTTTTTCCTTCCCCTTTGGGAAACATGTCAGGAACTAGATAGTTTAAGATGAGCAGTTGAGTGGACTGAGAGATTGATCCACACAGAGCCTGGCTTCTTTGTGCTTCATCGTAAGGCGTTCTGCTGGCCAGCCTAATTAAGTACCCTCTTAACAAGAGAACCTCGTGGAAATCCAGCTGGCAACTCAAAGAAGTTCAGGAAGCAGGACCACAGGGATTATACTCTGGGATCCTGGCCATGAGGTTGGAGGCCTCACCTTGTTGAAAAGAGACACTGGATTTAAACGGTGCCGCATAACTTTGTTCCTGCTTGGCTAAATTTCTCAACATCACAGTCAGCTAAGTCACCTACAGGAACTTTCAAAAAACATGGAGGGCACCTATCCCAAGGAGATGGTAGATTTGGAGTAAGCTGTTGTAGACGTAATTCCTCTGATGGCTTTTTCAACAATGGACCTTTCAGATAATAGGAGATTCTTGCACCAGCCCTCCCTGTTCCGCCATGATTCTGTGGACTCTGGTGTCTCTAAGGGAGCGTATGCTAGAATCACAGGGGACCTATCTAGTTGGCATGGCTCTGCACTAGTCATGATTGTATAAGCCAGCATAGTGGGGTTGGCACTGGAAACCATCGCCCCTGGAATGGCAGCTTCCACTTCAAGAAAGAATGTGCCTTTTAGGAAAAGCCACCTACAGATATTAGGGGAGAGAAAGAAAGAAGATAAGGTGGAAGAGCTGCTATTTGAAGAGGAAGACTTTCCTTCTTTGAATCCAGAAACTGGCAAACAGAATCAGCCATGCAGACCTACTGGGACCCCTTCTAAAGTGTGGGAAAACCCACCTAGTGCCAAGCAGCCCTCCAAAATGCTAGTCATCAAAAAAGTTTTCAAAGATCCTGCTGCTGCCTTCTCTGCTGCATTCACCAGGATCTCATCATGCAAATGGAAACAAATTGTTAACCATGGTTCCAAGTGTCTATAAGAACCTGGTTCCTAAGCCTGTACCACCTCTATCCAAGGCCAGTGCATGGAAAGCTAACAGAATGGAACACAAATCAGAGCCCTTTCCTCTAGCCAGCTTCAGTTAAGTTCAGTCGCTCAGTCGTGTCCGACTCTTTGAGACCCCAGGAACCACAGCACACCAGGCCTCTCTGTCCATCACCAACTCCTGGAGTTCACTCAAACTCATGCCCATTGAGTGGGTGATGCCATCCAACCATCTCATCCGCTGTTGTCCCCTTCTCCTTCTGCCCTCAATCTTTCCCAGCATCAGCTTCTTTTCAAATAAGTCAGCTCTTTGCATCAGGTGGCCAAAGTATTGGAGTTTCAGCTTCAACATCAGTCCTTCCAATGAACACCCAGGACTGATCTCCTTTAGAATGGACTGGTTGGATCTCCTTGCAGTCCAAGGGACTCTTAAGAGTCTTCTCCAACACCACAGTTCAAAAGCATCAATTCTTT
>NW_017216270.1:0-13308 GCF_001704415.2 Capra hircus
GAGGGGAGAACCTCCTGGATTTTACCCAGATTGCGGGCAGGTGCTCTCGAGTTACGACGGGTCCTCAGGGACCCGCTCTGGTGGCCTCAGGAAAGGCCAGTCCCCATGCGAGTTACCAGGGGCCTTTAGGGATTCCTCTCCCATCGATGCCGGTGCCTAAGACCTTGTGTGGAGTCAGGGCCAGACCCTGAGGATGCCTCTCCAGTGCTGACATGAATCTTTCCGTACTTCTGGAGTCTCACCAGGGGCGTCAGTCCTCATGTCGTGTGGGGGCATGCACCTGCCATTTCCTCACGATCTGCAGCAAGCAGTGTCACGCTTGCCGACGTGGATCAAGGGATCTGTCGCTTTCCATTGAGGCTTTCCCACGAGGCTTTCCAACAGGGCTGTCCCACGTGCCACGGTGGTGTGAGTCGATCCTCGGCGTGAACGTCGAGGCAGTGCAGGGAAAACAGTTTCTTCTGGAATGGACTTAGACATCTGGGGGACTCTTGGAATGCTGGCAAGGCCCTGGAGTTCCTCTCGTCTTTCCTGTGGAGAGCGCCTCCTCTTGAGATGCGACGGGAAGGCCGGGAATTCTTTCCCGACGACGAAGGGAAAGGATCCTCTTCTCGAGCTACGAGGCGGAAACGGGGCTCCTCTGGATGTGGGCGGGACTCTCGTGCTTCCTCTCGAGTGGAGACGGGTATGTCGGGGAACTTCTTGAGTTGCAGCAAGGGTGTGAAGGACCCTTTGGAAGTTCCAGAGGTCAGGTGTGATAGCCTCGAGTCGCCTCTGCGGAAATGGGCCTCATCTCGCCTGGAGGGGAGAACCTCCTGGATTTTCTCGAGTTGCGGCAGGTGCTCTCGACTTACGACAGGGACCTCAGAGACCCGCTCTGGTGGCCTCAGGAAAGACCAGTCCTCATGCGAGTTACTCAGGGCCCTCTCGGGGTTCCTCTCCCGTCGATGCCAGGGCCTAAGACCTTGTGTGGTGTCGGTGCCGGAACCTGAGGATTCCTTTGCAGTGCTGACAAGGATCTTGGGGTACTTCTCCAGTCTCCCCACGGGAGTCAGTCCTCATCTCGAGTGGGGGCATGCACGTGCGCTTTCCTCCCGAGCTGTAGCAGCAGTGTCACGCTTCCCTTCGCGTGGATCAAGGTATCTGCGGCTTTCCCTCGAGGCTTCCCACGAGTCTTTTCCACGAGGCTTTCCCACGAACTTTCCAAAGGGCTGTCCCACGTGCCACCGTGTTGTGTGTCGATCCTAGGCTAGAAAGTTGAGGCAGTGCAGGAGAAACAGGTTTCCATGGAATGGACTGAGACATCTTGGGGCCTCTGGGAATGGGTGCACGAACCTGGAGTTCCTCTCGCCTTTCCTGTGGAGAGCGCCTCCTCTTGAGATGAGACGGGAACTCCGGGAATACTTGACCGACCACTCAGTGAAAGGATCCCTCCTCTCGAGTTAGGAGGCAGTAACGGGCTCCTCTGGATGTGGGCGGGACTCTCGGCTTCCTCTCGAGTGGAGACGGGTATGTGGGGGAGCTTCTTGAGTTGCAGCAAGGGCGTGAAGGACCCTTTGTAAGTTCCATAGGTTAGGTGTGATTAGCCTCGAGACGCCTCAGCGGTAATGGGCCTCATCTCGCCTGGAGGGGAGAACCTCCTGGATTTTCTCGAGTTGCGGCAGGTGCCCTCGACTTACGACGGGGACCTCAGGGACCCGCTCTGGTGCCCTCAGGAAAGGCCAGGCCCCATGCGAGTTGCTCGGGGCCTCTCGGGGCCTCTAGGGTTTCCTCTCCCGTCGATGCTGGGGCCTAAAACCTTGTGTGGAGTCAGCGCCGGAACCTGAGAATTCCTCTCCAGTGCTGACATGTATCTTGGGGTACTTCTGGAGTCTCCCCATGGGAGTCAGTCCTTGTCTCGAGTGTGGGCATGCACGTCGCTTTCCTCCCGAGTTGTAGCAGAGGTGTCACGCTTCCCTTCGCGTGGATCAAGGGATCAGGGGCTTTCCCTCGAGGCTTTCCCACGAGGCTTTCCCACAGGGCTGTCCCAAGTGCCACCGTGGTGTGAGTCAATCCTCGGCTTGAAAGTCGAGGCAGTGCTGGGAAAACAGTTTTCCCTGGAATGGACTGAGACATCCAGGGGACTCTGGGAATGGTGGCCCGACCCTGGAGTTCCTCTCGCCTTTCCTGTGGAGAGCACCTCCTCTTGAGATGCAACGGGAACGCCGGGTATTCTTTCCCGACCACGCTGGGAAAGGATCCCTCCCCTCGAGCTAGGAGGCGGAAACGGGGCTCCTCTGGATGTGGGCGGGACTCTCGTGCTTCCTCTCGAGTGGAGTCGGGAATGTTGCAGAACTTCTTGAGTTGCAGCAAGGGTGTGAAGGACCCTTTGGAAGTTCCAGAGTTTAGGTGTGATTAGCCTCGAGACGCCTCAGCGGAAATGGGCCTCATCTCGCCTGGAGGGGAGAACCTCCTGGATTTTCTCGAGTTTCGGCAGGTGCTCTCAACTTACGACGGGAACCTCAGGGACCCGCTCTGGTGGCCTCAGGAAAGGCCTGTCCCCATGCGAGTTGCTCGGAGGCCTCTCGGGATTCCTCTCCCGTCTATGCCGGGGCCTAAGATTTTGTGTGGAGTCGGTCCGGAACTTGAGCATTCCTCTCCAGTGCAGAAATGGATCTTGGGGTACTTCTGTAGTCTCCCCAGTGGAGTCAGTCCTCGTCCCGAGAGGGGGCATTCACATGCGCTTTCCTCCCGAGCTGTAGCAGCAGTGTCACGCTTCCCTTCCCGTGGATCAAGGGATCAGGGGCTTTCCTCGAGGCTTTCCCACGAGGCTTTCCCACAGGGCTGTCCCACGTGCCACCGTGGTGTGAGTCGATCCTCGGCTTGAAAGTCGAGGCAGTGCTTGGAAAACAGGTTTCCCTGGAATGGACGGAGACATCTGGTTGGCTCTGGGATGGTGGCACGACCTTGGAGTTCCTCTCGCCTTTCCTGTGGAGAGCGCCTCCTCTTGAGATGCGACGACGGGAACGCCGGGAATTCTTTCCCGAACACGCAGGGAAAGGATCCCTCTCTCTCGAGCTAGGAGACGGAAACGGGGCTCCTCTGGATGAGGCCGGGACTCTCGTGCTTCCTCTCGAGTGGAGACGGGAATGTCCGGGAACTTCTTGAGTTGCAACAAGGGTGTGAACGACCCTTTGGAAGTTCCAGAGTTTAGGTGTGAATAGCCTCGAACGCCTCAGCGGAAATGGGCCTCATCTCGCCTGGAGGGGAGAACCTCCTGGATTTTCTCGACTTGCAGCAGGTGCTCTCGACTTACGACGGGGACCTCAGGGACCCGCTCTGGTGGCCTCATGAAAGGCCAGTCCCCATGCGAGTTGCTCGGGGGCCTCTCGGGATTCCTCTCCCGTCCATGCCGGGGCAAGACCTTGTGTGGAGTCAGTGCCGGAACCTGAGGATTCCTCTCCAGTGCCGACATGGATCTTCGGGGACTTCTGGAGTCTCCCCAGGGGCGTCAGACCTCGGCTCGAGTGGGGGCATGCACGTGCGCTTTCCTCCCGAGCTGTAGCAGCAGTGTCACGCTTCCCTTCGCATGGATCAAGGATCAGTGGCTTTCCCTCGAGGCTTCCTCATGAGGCTTTCCCATAAGGCTTTCCCACGAGACTTTCTCACAGGGCTGTCCCACGTGCCACCGTGGTGTGAGTCTATCCTTGGCTGGAAAGTCGAGGCAGTGCAGGGAAAACAGGTTTCCCTGGAATGGACTGAGACATCTGGGGGACTCTGGGAATGGTGGCAACACCCTGGAGTTCCTCTCGCCTTTCCTGTGGAGAGCGACCTCCTCTTGAGAAGCGACGGGAACGCCGGGTATCTTTCCCGACCACGCATGGGAAAGGATCCCTCCTCTCGAGCTAGGAGGCGGAAACGGGGTCTCTCTGGATGTGGCGGGACTCTCGTGCTTCCTCTCGATGAAGACGGGTATGTCGGTGAACTTCTTGAGTTGCAGCAAGGGTGTGAATGCACCTTTGGAAGTTCCAGAGGTTTAGGTGTGATTAGGCCTCGAGACACCTCAGCGGAAATGGGCCTCATCTCGCCTCGAGGGGAGAAACCACCTGGATTTTCTCTGAGTTGCGGCAGGTGCTCTCGACTTACGATGGGACCTCAGGGACCCGCTCTGGTGGCCTCAGGAAAGGCCAGTATCCCATGCGAGTTGCTCGGGTCCTCTCGGGACTCCACTCCCGTCGATGCCGGGGCCTAAGTCCTTGTGTGGAGTCGGTGCCGGAACCTGAGGATTCCTCTCCAGTGCTGACATGGATCTTGGGCTACTTCTGTGAGTCTCCCAGGGGAGTCTAGTCGTCGTCTCGAGTGGGGCATGCACGTGCGCTTTCCTCCCGAGCTGTAAGCAGCAGATTCACGCTTCCCTTCCCGTGGATCAAGGATCTGTGGCTATCCTCGAGGCTTTCCCACGAGGCTTCCAACAGGTTTGTAGCACGTGCCACCGTAGTGTGAGTCGTTCCTCGGCATGAAAGTCGAGGGCAGTGCGGGAAAACAGGTTTCCTCTGGAATGGACTGAGACATCTGGGGTCTCTGGGAATGGTGGCACGACCCTGGAGTTCCTCTCGCCTTTCCTGTGGAGAGCGCCTCCTCTTGAGACTGCGACGACGGAAGCACCGGAGAATTTTTTACCGAACACGCAGGGAAAGGATCCCTTCTCTCGAACTAGGAGGTGTAAATGGGGATCCTCTGGATGAGGGCGGGACACTCGTACTTCCTCTCGAGTGGAGACGGGTATGTCGGGGAACTTCTTGAGATGCAGCAAGGGTGTGAAGGACCCTTTGGAATTTCCAGAGGTTAGGTGTGATTAGCCTCGAGACGCTTCAGCGAAATGGGCCTCATCTCGCCTGGAGGGGAGAACCTCCTGGATTTTCTCGAGTGCGGCAGGTGCTCTCGACATACGACAGGGACCTCAGGGACCCGCTCTGGTGGCCTCACGAAAGGCCAGTCCCCATGCGAGTTGCTCGGGGCCTCTCGGGTTTCCTCTCCCGTCAAAGCCGGGGCCTAAGATCTTATGTGTACTCTGTGGCAAACCTGAGGAATTCCTCTCCATTGCTGACATGGATCTTGGGGTAATTCTGAAGTCTCCCCAGGGGAGTCAGTCCTCCTCTAAGTGGTGGCATGCACGTGCGCTTTCCTCCCGAGCTGTAGCAGCAGTGTCACGCTTCCCTTCGCGTGGATCAAGGGATCTGTGTCTTTCCCTCGAGGCTTTTCCCACAGGCTGTCCCACAGGGCTGTCCCACGTGCCACCGTGGTGTGAGTCGATCCCTCGACTTGAAAGTCGAGGCAGTGCAGGGAAAACAGTTTTCCCTGGAATGGACTGAGACTTCTGAGGACTCTGGAAATGGTAGGAACGACCCTGGAGTTCCTCTCGCCTTTCCTGTGGAGGGCGCCTCCTCTTGAGATGCGACGGGAACACCGGGAATTCTTTACCGACCACGTAGAGAAAGGATCCCTCCTCTCGAGCTAGGAGCGGAAACGGGGCCGATCTGGATGTGGGCGGGACTCTCGTGCTTCCTCTCGAAGTGGATGACGGCTATGTCGGGGAACTTCTTGAGTTGCAGCAAGGGTGTGAAGGACCCTTTGGAAGTTCCAGAGGTTAGGTGTGATGAGCCTCGAGACGCCTCAGCGGAAATGGGCCTCATCTCACCTGGAGGGGAGAACCCTCCTGGATTTTCTCGAGTTGCCGCAGGTGCTCTCGACTTCCGACGGGACCTCAGGGACCCGCTCTGTAGTCGCTCAGGAAAGGCCAGTCCCCATGGCGAGTTGCTCGTGGGACCTCTCGGGATTCCTCTCCCGTCGATGACGGGGCCTAAGACCTTGTGTGGAGTCAGTGCTGGAACCTGAGGATTCCTCTCCAGTGCTGACATGGATCTTGGGGTACTTCTGGAGTCTCCCCGGGGGTTTCATCCTCGTCTCAAGTGGGGGCATGCACGTGCACTTTCCTCCGAGCTGTAGCAGAAGTGTCACGCTTCCCTTCTCGTGAAACAAGGAATCTGTGGCTTTCCCTCGAGGCTTTCCCACGAGTCTTTCCCACAGGGCTGTTCCACGTGCCACCGTGGTGTGAGTCGATCCTCGGCTTGAAAGTCGAGGCAGTGCAGGGGAAACAGGTTTCCCTGGAATGGACTGAGACATCTGGGTCACTCTGGGTATGGTGGCTCGACCCTGGAGTTCCTCTCGCCTTTCCTGTGGAGAGCGACTCCTCTTGAGATGCGACAGGAACACCGGTTCTTTCCAGACCCACGCAGGGAAAGGATCCCTCCTCTCGAGCTAGGAGGCAGAAACGGGTCTCCTCTGGATGTGGGCGGACTCTCGTGCTTCCTCTCGAGTGGAGACGGGTATGTCGGGGAACCTTTTTAGTTGCCAGCAAGGGTGTGAAGGACCCTTTGTAAGTTCCAGAGGTTAGGTGTGATTGCCTCGACACGCCTCAGCGGAAATGGGCCTCATCTCGCCTGGAGGGGAGAACCTCCTAGATTTTCTCGAGTTGCGGACAGGTGCTATCCGACTTACGACGGGACCCTCAGGGACCTGCTCTGGTGGCCTCTGGAAATGGCCAGTCCTATGCGAGTTGCTCGGGGCCTTCGGGATTCCTCTCCGTCCGATGGCCGGGGCCTAAGGTCTCGTGTGGAGTTGGTGCCGGAAACCTGAGGATTCCTCTACCAGTGCTGACATGGATCTTGGGGTACTTCTGGAGTCTCCCAGGGGAGTCAGTCCTCGTCTCCGAGTGGTGGCATGCACCGTGCGCTTTCCTTCCCGATGCTGTAGAGCAGTGTCCACTGCCTTCCTCGGTGGATCAAGGGATCTGTGCTTGCCCTCGGTTTCCCGTCGAGCTTCCCACAGGGCTGTCCCACGTGCCACCGAGGTTTGAGTCGATCCTCGGCTTGAAAGTCGAGGCAGTGCAGGGAAAACAGGTTTCCCTGGAATGGACTGAGACATCTGGGGGACTCTGGAATGGTGGCACGACCCTGGACTTCCTCTCGCCTTTCCTGTGCAGAGCGCCTCCTCTTGAGATGCGACGGGAACGCCGGGAATTCTTTCCTGACCACGCAGGGAAAGGAACCCTCCTCTCGAGCTAGGAGGCGGAAACGGGGCTCCTCTGGATGTGGGCAGAACTCTCGTGCTTCCTCTCGAGTGGAGACGGGTATGTCGGGGAACTTCTTGAGTTGCAGCAAGGGTGTGAAGGACCTTTGGATGTTCCAGAGGTTAGTTGTGATTAGCCTCGACGCGCCTCAGCAGAAATGGGCCTCATCTCGCCTGGAGGGGGAGACCTCCTGGATTTTCTCGAGTTGCAGCAGGTGCTCTCGAGTTACGACGGGGACCTCAGGGACCCGCTCTGCTGGCCTCAGGAAAGGCCAGTCCCATGCTAGTTTCTCGGGCCTCTCGGGATTCCTCTCCCGTCGATGCCGGGGCCTAAGACCTTGTGTGGAATCGGTGCCGGAACCTGAGGAATCCTCTGCACTGCCGACATGGGTCTGGGGTACTTCTGGAATCTACCCAGGGCAGTCAGTCCTCGTCTCGAGTGGGGGCATGCACGTGCGCTTTCCTCCCGAGCTGTAGCAGCAGTGTCACTCTTCCCTTCGCGTGGATCAAGGGATCTGTGGCTTTCCCTCGAGGCTTTCCCACGAGGCTTTCACACAGGGCTGTTCCACGTGCCACCAAGCAGTGAGTCGATGCTCGGCTTGAAAGTCGAGGCAGTGTAGGGAAAACAGGTTTCCTGGAATGGACTGAGACATCTGGGGATCTGGGAATGGTGGCACGACCCTGGAGTTCCTCTCGCCTTTCCTGTGGTTGCGCCTCCTCTTGATATTGCAGGGGAATGCCGGGAATTCTTTCCGGATAACGCAGGGAAAGGATCCTTCCTCTCGAGCTTATGAGGCGGAAACGGGCTCCTCTGGTGTGGGCAAGACTCTCGTGCTTCCTCTCGAGTGGAGAGGGGTATTTCGGGCAACTTCTTGAGTTGCAACTAGGGTTTGAGGGCCCCTTTGTTAGTTCCAGACGCTTGTTGATTAGCCTCGAGATGCCTCATCGGATATGGGCCACATCTCGCCTGGAGGGGAGAACTCCTGGATTTTCTCGAGTTGCAGCTGGAGCTCTCGACTTACGACTTGGACCTCAGAGATATGCTCTGGTGGCCTCATGAAAGGCCAGTCCTCATGCAAGTTGCTCGTGGGCTTCTCGGGATTCCTCTCCCGTCGATGCGGGGCAAGACCTTGTGTGGAGTCAGTGCCGGAACCTGAGGATTCCTCTCCAGTGCCGACATGGATCTTCGGGGACTTCTGGAGTCTCCCCAGGGGCGTCAGACCTCGGCTCGAGTGGGGCATGCACGTGCGCTTTCCTCCCGAGCTGTATCAGCAGTGTCACGCTTCCCTTCGCATGGATCAAGGGATCAGTGGCTTCCCTCCGAGGCTTCCTCATGAGGCTTTCCCATAAGGCTTTCCCACGAGACTTTCCCACAGGGCTGTCCCACGTGCCACCGTGGTGTGAGTCGATCCTCGGCTTGAAAGTCGAGGCAGTGCAGGGGAAACAGGTTTCCCTGGAATGGACTGAGACATCTGGGTGACTCTGGGTATGGTGGCTCGACCCTGGAGTTCCTGTCGCCTTTCCTGTGGAGAGCACCTCATCTTGAGATGCGACGGAATGCCAGGAATTCTTTCCAGACAAGCAGGGAAAGGATCCCTCCTCTCGAGTTAGGAGGCGGAAAGTGGGCTTCTCTGATGTTGTCGGGACTCTTGTGCTTCCTCTCGAGTGGAGACGGGTATGTCGGGAACTTCTTGAGTTGCAGCAAGGGTGTGAATCACCCTTTGGAAGTTTCAGAGGTTAGATGTGATTAGCCTCGAGAAGCCTCAGCGGAAATGGGCCTCATCTCGCCTGGAAGGGAGAACCTCCTGGATTTTCTCGATTTGCAGCAGGTGCTCTCGACTTACAACGGGGACCTCAGGGACACGCTCTGGTGGCCTCAGGAAAGGACAGTCCCCATGACAGTTGCTCGGGGCCTATCGGGATTCCTCTCCCGTCGATGCCTGGGGCCTAAGACCTTGTGTGGAGTCGTTTGCGGAACCTGAGGATTCCTCTCCAGGGCTGGCATGGATCTTGGGGTACTTCTGGAGTCTCCCCAGGGGAGTCAGTCCACGTCTCGAGTGGGGGCATGCACGTGCGCTTTCCTCCCCAGCTCTAGAGCCGTGTCACGCTTCCCGTCGAGTGGATCAAGGGATCTGTGCTTTCCCTAGAGGCTTTCCCACAGGGCTGTCCCACGTGTCACCGCGCAGTGAGTCGATCCTCGCTTGAAAGTCGAGGCAGTGCAGGGAAAACAGGTGTCCCTGGAATGGACGGAGACATCTGGGGGACTCTGGGAATGGTGGCACGTCCCTGGAGTTCCTCTCGCCTTTCCTGTGTAGAGCACCTCATCTTGAGATGCGACGGAACGCCAGGAATTCTTTACAGACCAGGCAGGGAAAGGATCCCCTCCTCTCGAGCTAGGAGGCGGAAACGGGGCTCCTCTGGATGTGGGATGGACTCTCCTGCTTCCTCTCCAGTGGAGACGGGTATGTCGGGGAACTTCTAGAGTTGCAGCAAGGGTGTGAAGGACCGTTTGGAAGTTTCAGAGGTTAGGTGTGATTAGCCTCGAGAAACCTCAGCGGAAATGGGCCTCATCTCGCCTGGGGGGAGAACCTCCTGGATTTTCTCGAGTTGCGGCAGGTGCTCTCGACTTACGACGGGGACCTCAGGGACACGCTCTGGTGGCCTCAGGAAAGGCCAGTCCCATGCGAGTTGCTCGGGGGGCCTCTCGGATTCCTCTCCTGTTGATGCCGGGCCTAAGACCTTGTGTGGAGTCGTTGCCAGAACCTGAGGATTCCTCTCCAGTGTTGACATGGATCTTGGGTACTTCCTGAGTCTCCCCTGGGGAGTCAATCCTCGTCTCGTTTGGGGGCATCAATATGTGCTTTCCTCCCGAGCTGTAGCAGCAGTGTCACGCTTCCCTTCAAGTGGATCAAGGGATCTGTGGCTTTCCCTCGAGGCTTTCCCACAAGGCTGTCCCACGTGCCACCGTGGTGAGAGAGTCGATCCTCGTCTTGAAAGTCGAGGTAGGGCAGGGAAAAATGTTTTCCCTGAAATGGACTGAGACATTTGAGGGACTCTGGGAATGGTGGCACCACCCCTGGAGTTCCTCTCGCCTTTCCTGTGGAGAGCACCTCCTCTTGAGATGCGACGGGAACGCCGGGAATTCTTTCCCGACCACGCAGGGAAAAATCCCTCCTCTCGAGCTACGAGGCAGAAACGGGGCTCCTCTGGATTTAGGGGGGACTCTCGTGATTCCTCTCGAATGGAGACGGGTATGTCTGGGAAATTCTTCAGTTGCAGCAAGGGTGTGAAGGACCCTTTGGAAGTTCCAGAAGTTAGGTGTGATTAGCCACGAGATGCCTCAGCGGAAATGGGCCTCATCTCGCCTGGACGGGAGAACCTCTTGGATTTTCCCGAGTTGTGGCAGGTGCTCTCGACTTACGACTGGGACCTCAGGGACATGCTCTTGTGGCCTTAGGAAAGGCCAGTCCCCATGCGAGTTGTTCGGGTGCCTCTCGGTATTCCTCTCCGTCAATGCCGGGACCTAAGACCTTGTTGGAGTCGGTGCCAGAACCTGAAGATTCCTCTCCAATGCTGACATGGATTTGGGGTACTTCTGGAGTCTCCCAGGGGAGTCAGTCCTCGTCTCAAATTGGGGCATGCACGTGCGATTTCCTCTCGAGCTGTAGCAGCAGTGTCACGCTTCCCTTCGCGTGATCAAGGATCTGTGGCTTTCCCGCGAGGCTTTCCCACGAGGCTTTCCCACGAGTCTTTCCCACAGGGTTGTCCCTCGTGCCACCTTGGTGTGAGTCGATCCTCGCTTGAAAGTCGAGGCAGTGCAGGGAAAACAGGTTTCCCTGGAATGGACTGAGACATCTGGGGGACTCTGGTGAATGGTGGCACGACCCTGGAGTTCCTCTCGCCTTTCCTGTGGAGAGCGCCTCCTCTTGAGATGCGACGGGAACGCCGGGAATTCTTTCCCGACCACGCAGGGAAAGGATCCCTCCTCTCGAGCTAGGAGGCGGAAACGGGGCTCCTCTGGATGTGGGCGGGACCCTCGTGCTTTCTCTCGAGTGGAGACGGGTATGTTGGGGTCTTCTTGAGTTGCAGCAAGTGTGTGAAGGACCTTTGAAATTTCCAGATGTTAGTTGTGATTAGCCTCGAGAAGCCTCAGCGGAAATGGCCTCATCTCGCCTGGAGGGGAGAACCTCCTGGATTTTCTCGAGTTGCGGCAGGTGCTCTCCACTTACGACGGGGACCTCAGGGACACTCTGGTGGCCTCAGGAAAGGCCTGTCCCATGCGAGTTGCTCGGGGGGCCTCTCGGGATTCCTCTCCCGTCGATGCTGGGGCATAAGACCCTGTATGGAGTCATTGCTGTAACCTAAGGATTCTTCTCCAGTGCTGACATGGACTTGGGGTACTTCTGGAGTCTCCCAGGGGAGTCAGTTCTCGTCTCGAGTGGGGGCATGCACGTGCGCTTTCCTCCCGAGCTGTGGCAGCAGTGTCGCGCTTCCTTTCGCGTGGATCAAGGGATCTGTGGCTTTCCCTGCGAGGCTTTCCCACGAGGCTTTCCCACGAGTCTTTCCCACAGGGTTGTCCTCGTGTCACCGTGGTGTGAGTCGATCCTCGGCTTGAAAGTCGAGGCAGTGCAGGGAAAACAGGTTTCCCTGGAATGGACTGAGACATCTGGGGGACTCTGGGAATGGTGGCACGACCCTGGAGTTCCTCTCGCCTTTCCTGTGGAGAGTGACTCCTCTTGAGATGCGTCGGGAACGCCGGGAATTCTTTCCCGAACACGCAGGGAAAGGATCCCTACTCTCGAGCTAGGAGGCGGAAACGGGGCTCCTCTGGATGTGGGCGGGCCTCTCGTGCTTCCTCTCGAGTGGAGACGGGTATGTGGGGGAATTTCTTGAGTTGCAGCAATGGTGTGAAGGACCCATAGGAAGTTCCAGAGGTTAGGTGTGATTAGCCTCGAGACGCCTCAGCGGAAATGGGCCTCATCTCGCCTGGAGGGGAGAACCTCCTGGATTTTCTCGAGTTGCGGCAGGTGCTCTCGACTTACGACGGGGACCTCAGGAACCCGCTCTGGTGGCCTCAGGAAAGGCCAGTCCCATGCGAGATGCTCGGTGGTCTCTCGGGATTCCTCTCCCGTCGATTCCCGGCCTAAGACCTTGTGTGGAGTCATTGCTGGAACCTGAGGATTCCTCTCCAGTGCTGACATGGAGTTTGGGGTACTTCTGGAGTCTCCCAGTGGAGTCAGATCTCGTCTCGTGTGGGGGCATGCACGTGCGCTTTCCTCCCGATCTGTAGCAGCATTTTTCACGCTTCCCTTCGAGTGGATCAAGGCATCTGTGGATTTCCCTCGAGGCTTTCCACGAGGTTTCCCACGAGGCTTTCTCACAGGGCTGTCCCACGTGCCACCGTGGTGTGAGTCGATCCTCGCTTGAAAGTCGAGGCAGTGCAGGGAAAACAGATTTCCCTGGAATGGACTGAGACATCTGGGAGACTCTGGGAATGGTGGCACGACCCTGGAGTTCCTCTCGCCTTTCCTGTGGAGAGCGCATCCTCTTGAGATGGACGGGAATGCCGGGAATTCTTTCCCCACACGCAGGAAAAGGATTCCTCCTCTCGTCCTATGAGGCGGAAACGGGGGTCCTGTGCATGTGGGCGGGACTCTCGTGCTTCCTCTCGAGTGGAGACGGGTATGTCGGGGAACTTCTTGAGTTGCAGCAAAGGTGGAAGGATCCTTTGGAAGTTCCAGAGGTTAGATGTGATTACCCTCGAGACGCCTCTGTGGAAATGGGCATCATCTCGCCTAGAGGGGAGAAACCTCCTGGATTTTCTCGAGTTGCGGCAGGTGCCCTCGACTTACGACGGGGCCCTCAGGGACGCTCTGGTGGCCTCAGGAAAGGCCAGTCCCCATGCGAGTTGCTCGGGGCCTCTCGGGATTGCTCTGCCGTCGATGCCAGGGCCTAGATCATTGTGTGGGTCGGTGCTGGAACCTGAGGATTTCTCTCCAGTGCTGACATGGATCTCGGCGGACTTCTGGAGTCTCCCTTGGGAGTCAGTCCTCGTCTCGTGTGGGGCATGCACGTGCGCTTACCTCCCAAGCTGTATCAGCAGTGTCACGCTTCCTTCTCGTGGATCAAGGGATCTGCGGCTTTACCTCGAGACTTTCCCACGAGGCTTTCCCACGAGGCTTTCCACAGGGCTGTCCCACG
>NW_017216271.1:0-13307 GCF_001704415.2 Capra hircus
ACCAAGGGATTTCCACTGGGGGCCCACGTGATTGCCGCTGGGGGCCCACGTGATGCCCCGGGGGCCCACGTGATTGCCCCGGGCCCACGTGATTTCCCCGGGGGACCCACGTGATTGTCCCAGGGGGCCCACGTGATTGCCCTGGGGCCCACGAGATTTCCCCGGGGGCCCATGTGATTGACACGGGGGGGCCCACGTGATTTTCCCAGGGTCCCCACGTGATTGCCCCGGGGGGCCTCGTGATTTCCCCGGGGGGCCCAATTGATTGCCTCGGGGGGTCCAACGTGATTTCCCCCTGGGGGCCAACGTGATTGCCGCTGGGGACCAAGTGATTGCCCCGGGGTCCCACGTGATCTCCCACCCCCCACGTGATTTCCCACGTGATTGCCCCTGGGGGCCCACGTGATTGCCACGGGGGGTGATTGCCCCCCACGTGATTGCCCCTGGGGGCCGCCCGTGATTGCCCCTGGGGGCCACGTGATTGCCCTAAGAACCCACGTGATTGCCCCTGGGGGCCCGTGATTGCCATTGTGGGGCCCACGTGATTGCCCCGGGGGGGCCGACGTGATTTCCCCGGGGGCACAACGTGATTGCCCTGGGCGCCCACGTGATATCCCCTGGGGGCCCACGTGATTTCCGCTGGGTGCCCACGTGATAGCCCGTGGGGGCCCACGTGATTGCCCCCTGGGGCCCACGTGTTTTCCCCGGGGGCCCACGTGATTGCCCTGGGGGCCCATTATTGACCCTGGGGCCACGTGATTGCCCTGGGGGCCCACGTGATTTCCCCTGGGGCCCACGTGTTGCCCCTGTGGGCCCACGTGATTGCCCCTGGGGCCCACGTGATTGCCCGGGGGGACAACGTGATTGCCCCAGGGGGCCACGTGATTGCCCTTGGGTGCCCACGTGATTGCCCCGGGGGGCCCACATGATTGCCCATGGGGGCCCACGTGATTGCCCCTGGGGGCCAGCGTGTTTGCCCCAGGTTCCCCTCGTGATTGGCCCTGGAGGTCCACGTAATTGCCCCTGGGGGCCCACGTGATTGCCCCAGGTTGCCCACGTGATTGCCCATGGACCCCCGTGATTTCCCCTGGGGCCCACGTGATTTCCCTGGGGGACCCACGTAATACCCGTGAGGCCCACGAGACTGCCCCGGTGGCCGACGTGATTTCCCAAGGGGCCCACGTGATTACCCGGGGGCCAACGTGATTGCCCCTGGGGGTCCACGTTATTTCCCCGGGAGGCCAACCTGCATTCAGCCTGGCCTTTCCTGAGGCCACCAGAGCGGGTCCCTGAGGTCCCCGTCGTAAGTTGAGAGCACCTGCTGCAACTCGAGAAAATGCAGGAGGGTCTTCCCTCCAGGCGAGATGAGGCCCATTTCCGTTGAGGCGTCTCGAGGCTACTCACACCTAAACTCTGCAACTTCCCAAGGGTCCTTCACAACCTTGCTGCAACTCAAGAAGTTTCCCGACATACCCGTCTCCACTCGAGAGGAAGCACGAGGGCCCACATCTAGAGGAGCCCCGTATCCTCCTCGTAGCTCGAGATGACAGATCTTTTCCCTGCTTGTTCGAGAAAGAATTCCTGGCATGACAGTCACATCTCAAGAGGAGGCGCTCTCCATAGGAAAGGCGAGAGGAACTCCAGGGTCGTGCCACCATTCCAAGAGTCCCCCAGATGTCTCAGTCCATTCCAGAGGAATCTGTTTTCCCTGCAATGCCTCGACATTCACGCTGAGGATAAACTCCCACCACGGTGGAACGTGGGACAGCCCGTTAGGAAATCCTCGTGGAAAGCCTCGTGGAAAGCCTCTAGGGAAAGCAACAGATCCCTTGATCCACGCGATGGGAAGTGTGACACTGCTGCTACATCCAGGAGGAAAGCGCACGTGCATGACCCCACTCGAGACGAGGACTGACTCCCCTGGGGAGACTCCAGAAATACCCAAGATCCATGTCAGCACTGGAGAGGAATCCTCAGGTTCCGGCCCCGACTCACACAAGGTCTTAGGCCCCGGTATTGACGGGAGAGGAATCCCAAGAGGCCGCCTAGCAACTCGCATGGGGACTGGCCTTTCCTGAGGCCACCAGAGTGGGTCCCTGAGGTCCCATTCATAAGTCGAGAGCACCGTCCGCAACTCGAGAAAATCCAGGAGATTCTCCACTTCAGGCGACATGAGGCCCATTTCCGCTCAGGCGTCTCGAAGCGAATCTCACCTAACCTATGGAACTTTCAAAGGGTCCTTCACACCCTTGCTGCACTCAAGAAGTTCCCGGCAACCCCGTCTCCACTCGAGAGGAAGCACGAGGTCGGTCCCACATCCAGAGGAGCCCCGTTTCCGCCTCATTGCTGGAGATGAGGGATCCTTTCCCTGCTTGATCAGGAAACGATTCCGGGCGTTCCCGTCGCATCTCAAGAAGAGGCGATCTCCACAGGAAAGGCGAGAGGAACTCCAGGGTCGTGCCACCATTCCAAGAGTCCCACAGATATCTCAGTCCTTTCCAAAGGAAACTGTTTACCCTGCAGCGCCTCGAGTTTGACGCCGAAGATCGAATTCCACCACAGTGGCACGTGGCACAGAACTGTGGGAAAGCCTCCTGGGAAGCCTCGTTTGAGAGAAAGCCACAAATCCCTTGATTCACCTGATGGGCAGCGAGACACTGCAGCTACAGCTCGGGAGGAAAGCGCACGTGCATGCCCCAACTCGAGCCGAGGACTGACTCCCCTGGGGAGACTCCACAAGTACCCCAAGATCCATGACAGCACTGGAGAGGAATCCTCAGGATCCGGCACCAAACTCCACAAAAGGTCTTAGGCCCCGGCATCGACGGGAGAGGAATCCGAGAGTCCACCGAGCAACTCGCATGGGGACTGGCCTTTCCTGAGGCCACCAGAGCGTGTCCCTGAGCTCCCCGTCGTAAGTCGAGAGTACCTGATGCAACTCGAGAAAATCCAGGAGGTTCTCCCCTCCAGGCGAGATGAGGCCCATTTCCGCTGAGGCATCTCGAGGCTAATCACACCTAACCTCTGGAACTTCCAAAGGGTTTTTCACACCCTTGCTGCACCTCAATAAGTTCCCCGACATACCCGTCTCCACTCGAGAGGAAGCATGAGAGTCCCGCCCACATCCAGAGGAGCCTCGTTTGGCCTGGTAGGTTGAGAGGAGGGATCCTTTCCCTGCGTGGTCGGGATAGAATTCCCGGCATTCCCTTCGCATCTCAAGAGGAGGCGCTCTCCACAAGAAAGGCGAGAGGAACTCCAGGGTCGTGTCACCATTCCAAGAGTCCCCGAGATGTCTCAGTCCTTTCCAGAGGAACCTGTGTTTCCCTGCACTGCCTCGACTTTCACGCCGAGGATCGACTCACACCACGGTGGCACGTGGGACAGACCTGTGGGAAAGCCTCGTGGGAAAGCCTCGAGGGAAAGCCACAGATCCCTTCATCCACGCAAGGGGAATCGTGGCACTGCTGCTACAGCTCGGGACGAAAGCCCACGTGCATGCCCCCACCTGAGACGAGGACTGACTCCACTGGAGAGACTCCAGAAGTACCCCAAGATCCATGTCAGCACTGGAGAGGAATCCTCAGGTTCCGGCACCAACTCCACACAAGGTTTTGGCCCTGGCATCGACGGGAGAGGAATCCCGAGAGGCCGCCTTGCAACTCAAATGGGGGTGGCCTTTCCAGAGGCCACCAGAGCGGGTCCCTGAGGTCCCCGTCGTGAGCGGAGAGCACCTGCCGAACCTCGAGAAAATCCAGGAGTTTCTGCCCTCCAGGCGAGATGAGGCCCTTTTCCGCTGAGGCATCTCGAGGCTAATCACATCTAAACTCTGGAACTTCCAAAGGGTCCTTCACACCCTTGCTGCAAATCAAGTAGTTCCCCGACATACCCGTCTCCACTCGAGAGGAAGCACGAGGATCCCGCCCACATCCAGAGGAGACCCGATTCTGGCCCGTAGCTCGAGATGAGGATCCTTTCGCTGTTTTGTCGGGAAAGAATTCCCGGCGTTCCCGTCGTGTATCAAGAGGTGGCGCTCTCCACAGGAAAGGGGAGAGGAACTCCAGGGTCGTGCCACTCTTCCGAGAGTCCTCCAGATGTCTCAGTCCATTCCACAGGAACCTGTTTTTACCGGCACTGCCTCGACTTTCACGCCGAGGATCGACTCACACCACGGTGGCACTTGAGTTTTTTGGAGACTTTTGGCCTTGGGGAAGCCTCGAAGGAAAGCCTCGAGGGAAAGCCACAGATCCCTTGATCCACGAGACGGAAAGTGTGAGACTGCTGCTAGAGCTCGGGAGGAAAGCGCATGTGCATGCCCACACTCAAGACCAGGACTGACTCCCCTGTGGAGACTCCAGAATTACCCCAACATTCATGTCAGCACTGGAGAGGAATCCTCAGGTTCCGGCCCCGATTCCACACAAGGTCTTAGGCCCCGGCCTCGACGGGAGAGTAATCCCGAAAGGCCCCCGACAAACTCGCATGGGGACAGGCCTTTCCTGAGGCCACCAGAGCGGGTCCTGAGGTCCCGGTCATAACTGGAGAGCACCTGCCTCAACTCGAGAAAATCCAGGAGGATCTCCCCTCCAGGCGAGATGAGGCCCATTTCCACTGAGGCGTCTCGAGGCTAATCACACCTAACCTCTGGAACTTCCAAAGGGTCCTTCACACCCTTGCTGCAACTCAATAAGTTTCCCAACATACCCGTCTCCACTCGAAGGAAGCACGATTTTCCTGCCCAAATGCAGAGGTGCCCCGTTTCCCCCTCGTAGCTCGAGATGAGGGATCCTTTCCCTGCTTGGTCTGAAAAGAATTCCCAGCGTTCCCGTCGCATCCCAAGAGGAGACGCTCTCCACAGGAAAGACGAGAGGAACTCCAGGGTCGTGTCACCATTCCAAGAGTCCCCCAGATGTCTCAGTCCATTCCAGAGGAACCTGTTTTCCCTGCACTGCCTCGACTTTCACTCTGAGGATCGACTCACACAACGGTGTCACGTGGGACAGCCCTGTGGGAAAGCCTCGTGGGAAAGCCTTGTGGGAAAGCCTCGAGGTAAAACCACAGATCCCTTGATCCACACGACGGGAAGCATGACACATCTGCTACAGCTCGAGAGGAAAGCGCACGTGCATGCTCCCACTCGTGCCTAGGACTCACTCCCCAGTGTAGACTCAGAAGTATCCCAAGATTCTTTTCAGCACTGGAGAGGAATCTTCCCGTTCCGGCTCCATCTCCACACAAGGTCTTAGGCCCTGGCATCGATGGGAGAGGAATCCCGAGAGGCCCCCTACCAACTCGCATGGGGACTGGCCTTTCCTGAGGCCACCAGAGCGGGTCTCTGAGGTCCCCGTCGTAAGTCGAGAGCACCTGCTGCAACTCGAGAAAATCCAGGAGGTTCTCCCTCTAGGCGAGATGAGGCCCATTTCCGCTGTGGCGTCTGGAGGCTAATCACACCTAACCTCTATGCCGGGGTCCAGCACCCTTGGATCCAGGGTGATTCGAAGGTGGGTACGGAGTCGGCGTCTTGGCAAAATACATATTTAATCACAGATATAGAGAGATTAGAAATGGATAGTGTAGTAGGAAGATTAGTGGAGAACAGGAGGCTGAATAACTTGGATTATGTGGAATAGCATCCATGCTCCAGATGGGAATTCAGCCTGAAAAACAGGAGCAAGAAAGAAGCGACATGGGGGAAACTGTCTTTCCGGAAACTGATCCGATTTCTTTATTTTTGGGCTTCCTTATATACCTTTTGTTGCACCTAGGGATGAATACAGAGTCACGTGGGGGTCAGCAGTCCTGACCTTTATCAAAATCAGGTGCTTCACATAAATGTATATAAAAAAGGTACATCATCTTCTGGCCATGAGTGAGACCTGCTGACATTTTATGATCCTTTCTTTCTGATAACCAAAAAACTTATTTCTTCCAAGGGTGTTTTTCCTTAAACCAGGCACCACCCTCCAAATAAAGTTACATTCCTATAGGGTGAGGGCATAGTGTGTTACAATCAAGAAAGGAATTTATTTAACTCAAGGTTAACATGATTAATCTTAAAGGTTAATACTTATTTCTCCTATATGTTTAAAGGTTAATACTTATTTCTCCTATATGTTAGTTATATTCATTATAAGGGTAGGGAATATGAAGACTTAGCAGCAAACATCAGCCTAACAAATGAAAATCCTTTCACCAATGCTCCCTTTAAGATCCATTTAGTCTTAAGATATGATAAAGTTACATTCTTACATAGCAAGGACACAGTGATTTATAACAAAGTACAGTGATCTATTACAAAAGAGAAAATCCATTTACTCAAAAAGTCTAGTATTGCTAACATCAAAAACTACTATATTTCCTTTGCTATTTTAGTGCCCCAGGTGCCTAAGGATATAGAGGCCTGACGGCAATCATTGACTCAACAACAAGAAAAGTCCTATGCTAATTAAGACTCTCAAAATACTCCAAAACTCTCTGTGCTGTTTATGGTTGAGAGGTAGTAAACAATCTGTGCCTAGTGCAGCAGTATGGATAATCCTGTCACACAAGCTAGTCTGTCAGCAGAGAGGTTTGACCTGAGACATCCTTGTCCCACCCAGACAGGGAATTAGTAGCAATTTTTGACATAACAAATGAAGAGACCCTTCACCAATATAATTCCTAACCAACTATACTAATAATTTGTAACTCCCCAAAAGAATTTGCCTTTAGTAAGTCTAAAACATCTCTTGCCTCTCAGGTTGGGAGGCTGTAAGCAATCACATGTGGCTGGACAAACCTATACAAGTGGGCTAGATAACCTTGAGAGGAGTCCGTAAGCTGAAACACTCTTGTCACGCCCAAGAGTTTTTATTGTCTTGGAGCTGCACGTTTACTCTTCTCCGAGAGAAACAGTTATGGGGGAGAGCCCCCCGTAAAGTCAGAGGTGTAGGTGAGAGCATAAAACAGACTCAGGTTTTGGGGTTAGATGCTCGGGAACAGGGGATTTCCTGAGGCTTGATCACGCCTTTGCGTATGCCAAGCCTCATTCCTCATGCCCTTTGCCATGGGCGGAATTCCTCACGCTGGCCCCCGGCACCTCTGGAACTACAAAAGGCTGTTTCACAACAAACTCAAGAAGTTCCCCAACATACCCGTCTCCACTCGAGAGGAAGCACGAGCGTTACGCCCACAACCAGAGGAGCCCCGTTTCCGCCTCGTAGCTCGAGATGAGGGATTCTTTCCTTGCTACCTTGGGAAAGAATTCCCAGCGTTCACTTCGCATTTCAAGAGGAGGTGCTCTCCACAGGAAAGGCCAGAGCTACTCCAGGGTCGTGCCACCATTCCAAGATTCCCCCAAATGTCTCAGTCCATTCCAGAGGAACATGTTTTCCCTTCACTACCTCGACTTTCACGCCGAGGATTGACTCACAGTACGGTGGCACGTGGAGAGCCCTGTGGGAAATCCTCGTGGGAAACCCTCGAGGGAAAGCCACAGATCCCTGGATCCACGCGACGGGAAGGGTGACACTGCTGCTACAGCTCGGCAGGAAAGCTCACGTGCAGGCCCACTGGAGACGAGGACTGACTCCACTGGGGAGAATTCAGAAGTACCCCAAAATCCATGTCAGCACGGGATAGGAATCGGCAGGATACGGCCCCGACTCAACACAAGGTCTTAGGCTATGGCATCGACAGAAGAGGAATCCCGAGAGACCCCCTAGCAACACGCATGGGGACTTGCCTTTCCTGAGGCCACCAGAACGGGTCCCTGAGGTCCCCGTCGTAAGTCGAGAGCACCTGCCGCAACTGGAGAAAATCCAGGAGATTCTCCTCTCCAGGCGAGATGAGGCCCATTTCCGCTGAGGCGTCTCGAGGCTAATCACACCTAACTTCTGGAACTTCCAAAGGGTCTTTCACACCCTTGCTGCAACTCAAGAAGGTCCCGACATACCCGTCTCCACTCCAGAGGAAGCACGAGGGTCCTGCCCACATCCAGACGAG
This sequence comes from Capra hircus, assembly GCF_001704415.2. NCBI lineage: Eukaryota > Metazoa > Chordata > Mammalia > Artiodactyla > Bovidae > Capra > Capra hircus. Next base: position 7,981 of record NW_017216271.1, read on the forward strand.
CCCCGTTTCCGCCTCATAACTCGAGATGAGGGATCCGTTCCCTGCTTGTTTGGGAAAGAATTCCCAGCGTTCCCGTCCCATGTCAAGAGGAGGCGCTCTCCACAGGAAAGGCGAGAGGAACTCCAGGGTCGTGCCACCATTCCAAGAGTCTCCCAGATATCTCAGTCCATTCCAGAGGAAACTGTTTTCCCTGTACTGCCTCGACTTTCACGCCGAGGATCAACTCACACCATGGTGGCACATCGGACAGCCATGTAGGAAAGCCTCGAGGGAAAGCCACAGATCCCTTGATCCACGTGACAGGAAGCGTGACACTGCTGCTACAGCTCGGGAGGAAAGCGCACGTACATGCCCCCACTCGAGACAAGGACTGACTCCCCTGGGGCGACTCCAGAAGTACCCTAAGATCCATGTCAGCATTGGAGAGGAATACTCAGGTTCCGGCCCCAACTCCACACAAGGTCTTAGGCCCAGGCATCAACGGGAAAGGAATCCCACGAGCGCTTTCCTCCCGAGCTGTAGCAGCAGTGTCACGCTTCCCGTCGGGTGGATCAAAGGATCGGTGGATTTCCCTCGAGGCTTTCCACGAGGCTTTCCCACAGGGCTGTCCCCGTGCCTCCGTGGTGTGAGTCGATCCTCGACGTGAAAGTCGAGGCAGTGCAGGGAAATCAGGTTCCTCTGGAATGGACTGAGACATCTGTGGGACTCGTGAATGGTGGCACGACCCTGGAGTTCCTCTCACCGTTCCCGTGGAGATCGTCTCCTCGTGAGATGCGACGGGAACACTGGGAATTCTTTCCCGACCAAGCAGGGCAAGGATCCATCATCTCGAGCTATGAGGCGAAACGGGGCTCCTCTGGATGTGGCCGGGACCCTCGTGCTTCCTCTCGAGTGGAGACGGGTATGTCAGGGAATTTCTTGACTTGCAGCAAGGGTGTGAAGGACCCTTTGGAAGTTCCAGAGGTTAGGTTTGATTAGCTGTGAGACGCCTCGGCGGAAATGGGCCTCATCTCGCCTGGAGGGGAGAACCTCCTGGATTTTCTTGAGTTGCGGCAGGTGCTCTCGACTTACGATGGGGACCCCAGGGACCCGCTCTGGTGGCCTCGGGAAAGGCCAGTCCCCATGACAGTTGCTAGAGGGCCTCTCGGGATTCCTCTCCCGTCGATGCCTGGGCCAAAAACCTTGTGGGGAGTCGGGGCGGGAACCTGAGGATTCCTCTCCAGTGCTGACATGGATCTTGGGGTGCCGGGATCCAGCCCGGTGGATCCAGGGTGATTCGTAGGTGGGGACGGATTCGGCATCTTTGGAAAAATACATATTTAATCACAGATATAGAGAGATTAGAAATGGATAGTGTAGTAGGAAAGTTAGTGGAGAAAAGGAGACTGAATAACTTGGATTACGTGGAATAGCATCCATGCTCCAGATGGGAATTCAGCCAGAAAAACAGGAGCAAGAAAGAGCAACATGGGGGAATCAGTCTTTCCGCTAACTGATCCAATGTCTTTATTTTTGGGTTAGCTTATATACCTTTTGTTACACATAGGGATGAATACAGAGTCTCCGGGGGTCAGCAGCCCTGACCTTTAAAATCAGGTGCTTGACATAAATTTATTAAAAAAAAAGGTCTTAGGGATATTACATCATCTTCTGGCCATGAGTGAGACCTGCTTACGTTTATGATCCTTTCTTTCTGATAACCAAAAAAAACTTATTTCTTCCAAGGGTGTTTTTTTCTTAAACCAGGCACCACCCTCCAAATAAAGTTACATTCCTATAGGGTGAGGTTGTAGTGAGTTACAATCAAGAAAGGAATTTATTTAACCCAAGGTTAACGTGATTAGTCTTAAAGGTTAATACTTATTTCTTCCTATATGCTAGTTATATTCATTATAAGGGTAGGGAACATGGAGATTTAGCAGCAAACATCAGCCCAACAAATGAAAATCCTTTCACCAATGCTCCCCTTAAGATCTATTTAGTCTTAAGATATGATAAAGTTACATTCTTACATAGCAAGGAGACAGTGATTTATAACAAAGTACAGTGATCTATTACAAAAGAGAAAATCCATTAACTCAAAAAGTCTAGTATTGCTAACATCAAAAACTACCATATTTCCTTTTGCTATATTCCAAATACATCGATTAATATATCCCAGTGCCTAAGGATATGGAGGCCTGGCGGCAATCATTGACTCAACAAGAAGAAAAAGTCCTATGCTAATTAAGACTCTCAAAATACTCCAAAACTCTCTGTGCTGTTTACAGTTGAGAGGTAGTAAACAAACTTGTGCCTAGTGGCAGCAGTATGGATAATCCTGTCACACAAGCTAGTCTGTCAGCAGAAAAGTTTGACAAGAAACCTCCTTGTCCCACCCAGAGCAGGGAATTAGCAGCAATTATTGACACAACAAATGAAGAACCCTTCACCAATATAATTCCTAACAAACACACTATACTAATAATTTCTAACTCCCCAAAATAATTTGACTTTAGTAAGTCTAAAACATCTCGTGCCTATCAGATTGGGAGGCTGTAAACAATCACATGTGGCCGGACAAAACTACAGGTGGGCTAGATAACCTTCAGAGGAGTCTGCAAGCTGAAACACTCTTGTCACGCGCAAGAATTTTATTGTCTTGGAGCTGCACGTTTACTCCTTCTCCGACAGAAACAGTTATGGGGGAGAGCCCCCCCGTAAAGTCAGAGGTGTAGGTGAGAGCATAAAACAGACTTTGGTTTTGGGGTTAGATGCTCGGGAACAGGGGGTTTCCTGAGGCTTGATCACGCCTTTGCGTACGCCAAGCCTCCTTCCTCATGACCTTTGCCACGGGCAGAATTCCTCAAGCTGGCCCCGGCATTGGGGTACTTCACGCTTCAGCAGTGTCACGCTTCCCGTCATGTGGATCAAGGGATCTCTGGCTTTCCCTCGTGGCTTTCCCTCGTGGCTTTCCCACGAGGCTTTCCCACAAGGCTGTCCACGTGCCACCGCGGTGTGAGTCGATCCTCAGCGTGAAAGTCGAGGCCGTCCAGGGAAACCAGTTTCCTCTGGAATGGACTGAGACATCTGGGGGACTCTTCGAATTGTGCCACGTCCATGGAGTTCCTCTTGCCTTACCTTTGGAGATCGCCTCCTCTGAGATGCGACAGGAACGCCGGGAATTCTCTCCCGACAAAGCAGGGAAAGGATCCCTCATCTCGAGCTACGATGCGGAATAGGGGCTCCTCTGGATGTGCGTGGGACCCTCGTGCTTCCTCTCGAGTGGAGACTGGTATGTCGTGGAACTTCTTGAATTGCAACAAAGGTTGTGAAGAACCTTTTGAAGTTCCAGAGGTTAGTTGTGATTAGCCTCGAGACGCCTCAGCAGAAATGGGCCTGATCTCGCCTGGATGGGAGAACCTCCTGGATTTTCTCGAGTTGCGGCAGGTGCTCTCGACTTACGAGGGGGATCTCAGGGACCCGCGCTGGTGGCCTCAGTACAGGCCAGTCCCCATGCGAGTATCTAAAGGGCCTCTCTAAATTCCTCTCCCGTCGAACGCGGGGCCTAAGACTTTGTGTGGAGTCGGGACCAGTACCTGAGGATTCCTCTCGACTGCTGACTTGGACGTTGGGGCAGTCCTGGAGTCTCCTCAGGGGAGTCAGTCCTCTTCTCGCATGGGGGCATGCAAGTGCGATTTCCTGCCGATCTGTAGCAGCAGTGTCTCGCTTCCTGTCGCGTGGATCAAGGGATCTGTGGCTTTCCCTCGAGGCTTTCCCACAAGGCTATTCCACAGGGCTGTCCCACGTGCCACCGAGGCGTGAGTCCATCCTTGGCCTGAAAGTCGACGCAGTGCAAGGAAACCAGGTTCCTCCGGAATGGACTGAGTCATCTGGGGGACTCTTGGAATGGTGGCACGACCCTTGAGTTCCTCTTGCCTTCCCTGTAGAGAGCGCCTCCTCTTGAGATGCGACGGGAATGCCGGGAATTCTTTCCGACGAAGCAGGGAAAGGATCCCACATCTCGAGCTACGAGGCAGAAACGGCGGTCCTCTGGATGTTGGCGGGACCGTCGTGCTTCCTCTCCAGTGGAGACGGGTATGTCGGGGAACTTCTTGAGTTGCAGAAAGACTGTGAAGGACCCTTTGGAAGTTCCAGAGGTTAGGTGTGCTTAACCTTGAGACGCCTCAGCGGAAATGGGCTTTATCTCGCCTGGAGGGGAGAACCTCCTGGATTTTCTCGAGTTGCGGCAGGTGCTCTCGACTTAATACGGGACCTCAGGGACCCGCTCTGGTGGCCTCAGTTCAGGCCTGTCCCCATGCGAGTTGCCAGTGGGCCTCTTAGGATTCCTCTCCCTTCGATGCAGACGCCTAAGGCCTTGTGTGGAGTCCGACCGAAACCTGAGGATTCCTCTCGAGTGCTGACATGGATTTGGGGTACTACTGGAGTCTCCCCAGGGGAGTCATTCCTCATCTCAAGTGGAGGCATGCACTTTCGCTTTCCTCCCGAGCTGTAGCATCAGTGTCACGCTTCCTGTCCCGTGGACCAAGTGTTCTGTGGCTTTCCCTCGAGGCTTTCCCATGAGGCTTTCCCAGGAGGCTGTCCCACAGGGCTGTCCCATGTGCCAGCGTGGTTGAGTCGTTCCTTGGCGTGAAAATCGAGGCAGCGCATGAAAACAGATTCCTCTGGAATGGACTGAGACATCTTTGGGACTCTTGGAATGGTGGCACGATCCTGGAGTTCCTCTCGCCTTTCCTGTGGGGAGCGCCTCCTCTTGAGATGCGACGGAACGCCAGGAATTCTTTCCGACGAAACCAGGAAAGGATCCCTCATCTCGAGCTACGAGGTGGAAACAGGGCTCCTCTGTATGTGGTCGGGACCCTCGTGTGTCCTCTCGAGTGGAGACAGGTATGTCTGGGAACTTCTTGAGTTGCAGCAAGGGTGTGAAGGACCCTTTGGAAGTTCCAGAGGTTAGGTGTGATTAGCCTCGAGAAGCCTCAGCGGAAATGGGCCTCACGTCGCCTGGAGGGGAGAACCTCCTGGATTTCTCGAGTTGCGGCAGGTGCTCTCGACTTACGACGGGGACCTCAGGGACCTGCTCTCGTGGCCTCAGGAAAGGCCAGTCCCCATGCGAGTTGCTAGGGGGCCTCTTGGGATTCCTCTTCCGACGATGCCGGGGCCTAAGACCTTGTGTGGAGTCGGGGCCGAAACCTGAGGATTCATCTCCAGTGCTGACATGGATCTTGGGGTACTTCTGGAGTCTCCCCAGGGGAGTCAGTCCTCGTCTCGAGTGGGGCATGCACGTGCGCTCTCCTCCCGAGCTGTAGCAGCAGTCTCGCTTCCCGTCG
>NW_017216272.1:0-13306 GCF_001704415.2 Capra hircus
CCGAACCCAAAACCCAAACCCCTAACCGGAACCCCAAAACCTCAAATCAAAAACCGCACACCCAAACCTAAGCCGAACCCCGAATGCCAACCCAATTCCTAACCCGAACAGCAAAACTCGAAACTGCACCACACCCACCCAAACCATGAACCCAATCCCCTGAACCCAACCCAACCGTCAAATCTCGACCCCCGAACCACACAAACCACATACTCAAACCCCTAATGAACTCAACCAATTCCCAAACCCAAACCAAATCCTAACCGCTAATCCCTAACCCAACCGCAACCTGCAACCCAAACCCAAACCATAACTGAACCCAAACCGCGAACCCCTCACCCAACCCACTCCAAACCAAACCGTAACCGAATCCAAATCCCAACTCCTCAAACCCAAACCCCTAACCCTAACCTAAACCCCAAACCCAACTGCGAACGCTCTAAACCATCCGAGAACCTAACCTGATCCCAAACCCAAAACAAGCCCCAAACTCAAACGCGAGCCCAAACCCCAAACCCTTAAACCCGATCCTCAACCCAAAACCCAACTGCAACCCTAATCTGAACGAGAACATAACTGATCCAAACCCAACCCTAAGCTGAACTTGAACCCTAATCGGAACCCAAACCCAACGAGAACGCGAACCGGACCAAACCTGAACTCCAAACCAACGAACCCTGAACCTAACGAACCCGAATCAAACCTAAGAAGGGAGGGATTCCGTAACCGAACTCTGACTGAACCTAACAAGTTGAGGGGATGCCGGCACCTAACCTAACTAACCTAACAATAAACTCTAAAAGAAAAGAACTTTTGCTAAGCCCGCCCTTGCGGTCCATCGCTCAAGAAAAAAGGCAAGCCGGCTGGAACTTCTACACAAAGCAGATTGCATGTTTACTCGGCGTCAGCCTAACCGCTATGCTAACAAAGCCCCCGGTTCATGCTGCTCCCAGCACTCTTCAAGCCTCGCCGCCAGGGCAGCTAATAAGAACTATGGGCCCCATTAGCGCTCACTTTAAGCCTAACGTAACTGAACCTGACCTGACCTGAACCTAACCAAACCGAACTCTAAAGAGGGGGGTTCCCGAATTCTAACCTAACCCGAACCGAACCGAGCGAGTTGGGGGTTGCCCGAACCTAACCTAAGCTTCAATAAACTCTAAAATCAAAAGAAACTTTCTGGTCTAAGCCCGCTCTTGTGGTCCGCCCCTAAAAGGGAAAGAGTTAAACCGGGACTTGAACTCCTGACCTACAGACCCTAGTCTGCCTGACTTACAGCCTGCTAACGCTATGCTACAGAGCTTGCTGTTTCAGGCAGCGCTCCGGGCCTCTTCAAGCTCTGCGCGCAGGTCTGGCTCTATAGAATATCATGGCTGTCCTAGGTCATCTTTGCTTCTTATCCTAAATCATAGACAGATGAGCTGAGAAAAAGCTTGGGTTGTCTGGTGGGGTGGATCTGCTTGTCCTTGTGTTTCCCTGGAGGCAGTCGCGGTCCCGCGGCCTGGCTGGCAGGGGGCGTGGGGCGGGGCGCACGTGGCGCCTCGGGGCGGGCGAGCCTGGCGGCTGGTCAGGGGCGGGCTCACGGGAGCGGGTCTGGGGCGGGGTGAACATGGCGGCGCCTCGGGGCCAGGGTCCCAGTTGTGCTCTCAGGGCTCGCCATTGCAGCTGGACTGCTCGTTTCGTGGGCTCCTGGTCCCGTCGATTGGCATCCAGCGAGCAGAGCGCAGGGCTGTGGACCACAGGTAGGGAACTCGGACTGGCGGAGCAGGGAACATGTCTTCTGCCTTTGTTTGCAGTCTCGGAGCGACTGAAATGGCGATCGCAGAAAGCTCGCTTTGGGCCGAGGGTTTACCGCTTCACCTTTGCATACAGCTCAGACCCGCGCGCTTTTCCCAAGCAGCCGAGTGTATTGCTTCCTACAGGCTGGAGAGGATAACAGGCAGGAAGGCAGGGGTCTCCAGACAGAGAAATAAACTGCAAGTGTCAGACGTTTTTTTCTCTCTCTTAAGAGGCAGGAGGAGACAAAGAGGGCTGCGTTTTTTTTCTCCATCTTGATACAAATGTAAAAGAAGGTTTCTCTGAAATTCTGTGTTGCATGACAACTCCTGGCTCCACTGAATTTAACTTTTCTCAAACCTTGAACTAAGCAATGCATTGTTCTTATGGAAATGTTTGTCTTAAGGTATGTTAATGTCTTCAGGTCAGTTCCCTAAGGGCTCAGAAACGACTCGACAAACCGGTTTGTCTTACTCATACTGGTTCTCTTAACCTCTGTGAATGAAACTATATATTTGCTTGGAAATCTGCCTTTCTTCAAGATTCATGTCCATCATTTTCTGGCCTGGGATGACTCATCTGCTGCAATGTGATCTCAATGCATGCTGTGGTGAGGGCTGGTGCCATTCTCTGAGACATTGTCTTTCTTTCCTTAGCAGACTGCTAGTGGCTGTATAACATCTGGCTAAAGACTAGCAGGGGTACTCTTTCTTCCCCTTTGAATGTCTACGTCAGCAGCTCTCTCGATCTCTTTTCTACTTGAATCAAACTTTTTCACAGAAAACTCTGAGCCATCAAGCTTCGTCACTTGCCCTGGATTGATTCTCCTCTGGAGGCCAAGAATGCTGGCATCTTTTGTGGTTTAGCAGCACCTTTCAGCCTTTTGTAATTCAATTGAATCTTCATTTCAGATGGCAGATGCATTCCACGGTATTGCAACTGAAGTCTTGTCATCGCTATGGAGTCTCTGTCATGGCTTGAGGTATTTTTCAGCAATCATGTATCATTTCCCAGTGTGCCAGTCTTGGTATCCTCATTCCATCCATAGCAAAGCTTTTATTAATGGTTGACGTGATTGAAGGGGAATTGTTTGTTTCAATTCCCTTTCAGATTGTTATTTGCTGGTGTATACAGATAACCTGGTGTATATCAATTTGTATCCGTTTGGACAGCTTGATAGTTGTCTTTAGTTTCTTTAATTTCTCATAATTGAAGATGACCCTGGCTCATATATTTACAGTCTCACCCCTAGTCTCAGTCATTTCTTCAAAGAACTGTCCTTTTTTTAACATGACATTATTTTTGACTGTGCTGGGTCTTTATTGCTCCTTTGTCTAGTTGTAGTGAGCAGAGGCTACCTTCTAGTTGCTGTGCCATGGCTTCTCATTGCAGTGCTTTCTCTGTGTGCAGAACTTGGGCTCTGGAGCATGCAAACGTCAAGAGTTGTTCAAGGGCTTCATTGCCCTGGGCGTGTGGAATCTTCTACACAGGAATTGAACCGTGTTCCCTGCATCGGTAGGCAGCTTCTTTACCACCAGGCCATCGGAGATGTTTCCTGTTCCCTTTTATTAGAGAATGATATTTAAACATACATGTAGGAGCTCAATATGCTCAGCTGACAATACATGGAGATATATCTCCATGTATTCCAGCTCACCTTTGAACATATTCAGTTAAAGGTAATTTGTGATGATGTTCCAACCTGATCCACCACGACATGGACATTGTAACGTTTCCTTTTGTTTATCTGGAACTTTGCCTTCCAATGGTAAGATACCTGGCTTCCACCGCTTGTCATACACAGAATTCAGTGCTTGTCCACGTGGTTACTGAAAAAAAAAAACTGTCAGATTGTCTTTCAAAGGGGGCTCTGCGTGCATCGACCAGTATCTTGAGTATGTTTTTGTATGATAGTTTACTATCAGTATACCCTCAGTGGCCAGGTGTCTATTTCAGTCGTTACCAATTATGAATGGGCTTGTTTGCTCTAGTGTTCTTGGACAATTCGAGTACAGTTTCTTTGTCAGATGTGCATTTGTTTAGGAAAAGAGTTTTATTGATTGTTGGCTGTGTTGCATCTTTGTGTGTGGGCTTTTCTCTAGTTTTGGTGGAGCATGGGCCATAACGAGTGGTTTGCAGGCTTCTCACTGCAGTGTGTCTCTTGTTGAGGGGCACAGGCTCACGGGCTTCAGTGGCTGCGGCATGTGAACTCGGCATCGTGGCTTCCAGGATCTAGAGCACAGGCTCGGCAGTTGTGGCACACGGGCTCATAGGATGTGGCATCTTCCATCCTAGGGATCGCACATGCATCTCCAGCACTGGCAGGTGGATTCTTGACTATGGAACCACCAGGGCATATTGAGATTCTAGTTTTCCACACACGTATCTAGTGAAAGAGGCCAGGATCAAGAGGCATGGCAGCTGGGAATCCTCAGCCACAGCTCTGGTGTGCTATCCAAAGCTCTGGGGCCTTTGGTGAGCAGCTCAGCTTCCCTGGGACTGTTTCCTCCGTCAGAAATGCCTGCTTTTGGACTGTAGCCCACCAAGCTCCTCTGTCCCTAGGATTTCTGAGACCAGAGTACTGAGGTGGTGCCATTTCCTTCTCTGCTGCTGCTGCACGTCGCTTCAGTCGTGCCTGACTCTGCGCGACCCATAGACAGCAGCCTACCAGGCTCCTCTGTCCCTGGATTCTCCAGGCAAGAACACTGGAGTGGGTTGCCATGTCTCCTCCAGTACATGAAAGTGAAAAGTGAAAGTGAAGTCACTCAGTGAAGTCGTGTCCGACTCTTAGTGACCCGGGGTTGCAGCTACCAGGCTCCTCTGTCCGTGGGATTCTCCAGGCAATGGTACTGGAGCGGGCTGCCATTGCCTTGTCTGATTTCCTTCTCTGCAAGATAGCGTTTGGAAGCTCTTTTCTCCTGGATATTGCTTTTGATGAAGGAAGGGGGTTCCCTTCCAGGGCTTGAGAGTGAGTTTTGTCTGACACTGGGCAATGAGTTGTCTGAGGAGAGGAGTGCTGTCCAAGCGAGAGGCTTCATTGGGAAGGGCTGCCGGGGTGGAGGGCAGGAGGGTGAGGGAAACGGAGAGAACCACTCTGTCACGTGGCTCCACTCTCAGGTTTTATGGTCATCGGGTTCATTTCTGGTTTGTCTCTTGCCAGATTCTATTGGGATCCTTCTTGGGGGCACACGCATCACTCAGCCGAGATGGATTCCAGCGAAGTGCATCCTGGGAGGTTGGTAGGACCTCTGAACTGGAGCCTCCATCTCCTGACCTCTCCAGAATTCTGGTTGGTGGTAGCTTGTTCGTTCCTTGTTCCTTCCAGGACCTCCTGTTGTGAGATGACTCCTGCAAGTGTTTTCTTTTCTCTGTTGCCTGGCCAGGGTGGGTGGTCCGTGGTTCATTTAGCAGTTTCTTTTTGGTTCTCTCGAGTAAGGTCCTCCACAGGGTAAATGTATGAAATGATAAAAGGCAATGTGTTAACTCATTTGTATTCATAATTGGGTAAGTTGGCTTGTTTTGTGTATGTTAGACCTGATCACCAGACCGAAGGTCATGTAGAACGTTTGTAGTTTTCTAAAATTTCAATAGTTTTTTAAAATGGAGTTACCTTGTTGCAAAGTTTGTGTGTATGTTCATATTTTTTTAAACAGTTATTTCTTTTTAGTTGATTGATCATTGCTTTACAATATTGGTTTGATTTGTCATACATCCACATGAATTGACCATAGGTGTACCTATGTCCTCTTGCTCTGGAATCTCCCTCCACCTCGCACGCATTCCCACTCTCTAGGTTACTACTGAGCCCAGTTTGAGTTCCCTGAATCATACAGCAAATTCCCATTGGTTGTCTATTTACAAAGGTTGGTGTACCTGCATCCATGCTGCTCTCTCCATTCATCTCACCCTCTCCCTCTTGTTCCCCACCTCGTCTGTAAGTCTGTTCTCTATGTCTGCACCTCCATTGCTGCTCTGTGAACAGACTCGTCAGTACCATCCTTCTAGATTCCATGTTTTTCTCTCTTTGACTGACTTCCTCCCTTTATTAGAACAAACTCACATGTGTTCCTTTTTATGGCTGCATTCCATACAGGCTCTGATTGTTCTTAGCCATGTTTTGCGGAGGGTCATGGAGCTATTCTGCTCCATTTCAGTTTGGGCTTCCAGTCTGAGTGCTCGCAGCAGAGCTGCTTCTGGGTGAGCCCTCTGAGGTCTGTGAGCGCCGGGCTGCCCGCTCTTCTCCTGTGGCCCGCAGGGGGGGCGCCAAAGCCCTCTGACCCGCGGGCGCAGGACGCTTTGCCTTTAGGCTCTGCCCGTGAGCAGCTGGCGGGAGCTTTGTCTCCTCAGGACCATCAGGGCTCAGGCTTCTGGATAACAGGGCTGCATCCAGGCTGAGAGGAGCAGGGTTGCCTCAGTGCCCACCAGCAGGGAGGCGCTGCAAGAGCGAAAATGAGGACGGAGTAGACGTTTCCTGTGTCCAGCTGAGGGCTGACTGGAGGTCCATCTCGGAGGACTCAGGGGGAAAGAGCTCCGTGTGCAAAGCGGTGGGTTTTCAGTTCGATTTGCGTTAGATGATGTAGAGGATGAACACTGATGTTCTTCCGTGTAGGTGGCCGTTTTCCTGTCACTGTTTCTTGAGAAGACTGTCCTTTCCTCTTCGCTCGTTCCTGGTTTGATTTTCAGGAACTGACCATGTACATGTGGGTTCGTTTCTGGGCTCTCTATTCTCTCCTGGAGTCCATGTGTCTGTGTTCCTGCAGTTCCTCACTGTGGTGGTCACTACAGCTCCGTGATGTAGTTTGAAGAGGGTTAGGAAGATGCCTCCAGCTGTGTTCCTCTTTCTCAGAGTCTTTTTGGCCGTTTAAGGTCCTGGTCAACAGTAGCAGTCTAATATGAGGAATATTTCTATTTCTGTGAAAAATGCCATTGAATGTTATTTTGTGATTGCAGTCCGTGTATTTGTTGATGACTTTGGTTGGAATGGACCTTTTAATTCCTCATTGTTCCAGTGCATGAGCGTGGAATAGTTTTCTGTGTATTTGTGTTTTCTTTGGTTTCTTTATCAGTGCTTTCTAGTTTTCTGACTACTGGTCTTTTATGTTCTTGATTAAGTTTGTTGCTAGATGTTTTATTTAAGTGGGAGTTTCTTAATTTTTTTTTCTGATTGTTATGAGTGTCTAGAAATGCAAGTGATTTTTGGACTGTAAATGGTAGTCTATTATATGATTGTAAATTGATCCCAAATGATTCAGCTTTACTGAAAGTAGTCTAACAACATTTTGTGAAGTGATGTGGAACGTTTTATCTGTAACATCTGTTTCTCCTGCAGTAGGTCATCCAGAGGACCCAAGACATGGTGGTTACTAAGAGACTTCCCACAGTACTTCTTCATTCCACGTGGACTCCTTCAAGGGCAGTGAGCATCGCAGCTTCCCTTGAACTTCGTCTGGGTAAGTCTTGGCCTGTATCAGAAAGCTTCCTGCCTGTCTACTCTAAATTTCTTTTGTGGTATTGACATGGTTGTTTTGAAACCTAGTATACTTTCCAGTCATTTAAAATGTACAGAAAATGCTAGCAATGGGAACAAGTGCTAGCATTTGCCACATCATCTAAAAGACTCTATGTGTTTTATCCAAAATGGGTACCTTCTGCAGAACCAGCACATAATCTCCAAAATCAGGAAATCATATGGTATCTACGTTATAATGTAATCCACCGCCCACTTCCACTTTGCAATGTTCAAGTGTATGAATATATCTTTTGTTTCCATCTTCATCCTTTTTTCTTTATTAGAGTGTTACTGAGATTTTCAGTTATTTGGACAAACTTGATGGATTGAAAGCAGACATGGTGAATAAGGGTTCTGGGTGGCCTTTTCTATGTGGATTTTTTTTTCACTGAAGATGGTTTGAATATTTATTCGTGTTGTAACATGTATGAATCCTGCATTCTTTCTCCCCCCATAGTAATGAAAAATCAATACTATGCCATTTACCATTTAGATATTTGTAAGCATACAGTGTTGTAGCAGACAACCTTTTCTTGTTTTGCAAACCAGTTTAATAATGTGCACCTTGTGCGTGCTTTGGACAAACTCAGGAAACTGAGTCAGTGACTGAAATGGCCCAAGATATCACCTTAGATTCCATCTTCATCTGAAAACAAAACAGGCACTTCCTGGTGGTCCAGTGGCTGAGACTGGACACTCCCAAAGAATGAGGCCAGGTTCATTTCCTGATCCAAGAACTAGATCTCCCATGCCACAACAGAGAATTTGCATGCTGTAGCTAAATATCTGGCTTGCCTCAATGAAGGTTGGACCTGGCGCAGCCAAATGAAAACAGAAACAAATATTTAAAAAAATACAACCAAAGGAAAGGAAGGGTATGGTGGCTGTGCGATTTACGGCTTAGCTTTCCTATCGATAGAAAAGAAAAAAGAGTTTCAAAGACTGTGTCTCATCCTTCTATCTGGCATATAGAGAGGATTCCTTTGAAATGAGATTTCTCTGGTAAATGTGACTCACAGAAGAGCTGTCTTGAACTTGGGTTTCAGAGATGATCATGTGTCCTCTAAAAAATAAAGTTAATTGGGTCAACTAATCCTCATGCTGAGGTGGTATATTTTGTGGTAGCATTTTGCTCCCCTTCACTTTGCATGTATCCCATTTGTTTACACTGTCATCTACTGAAGACATCCTGATATTGGAAAGTTTGTAGTGATTCAAGTCGAGCTGTTGTATATAATCATGCGATCCTTTTTTGGTCTGGACATGTTTTCAAAGCTGTTTAGTAAGTGCTGGACATGAAGGATTCAGGTCACAGGTGAGCCTTGTTTAGCTGTGGAAAAATCCAGCTATGTTTCTCTGTGGCTTGTGGGATCTTCTGGGGTAAGGGATCGAACTAGAGTGTCTTGCATTGTCAGGCAGATTCTTTACCACTGAGCCACCGGAGAAGCTGTGCCCTACCCCTTTTCTTGAGTTGACTGGATCTAATAGGTGTGCAGTGCTACCTCACTGTTATTTTAGTTTGTCATTTCCTAATGCTATGTGGTTTTGAGTCTTTTTGATAGGCTTATTTACTATCTTTATATTTTTGTAGGCCAGGTGTTTAGGTGTATACATATTTTATGAGATTGTTCTAGATTTTTTGGTATATTTGGAGAACAATCCTTTATCAGATATCTATTTTATCAATATAGTTTCCTGTGGCTTGTGTTTAAGTTTTGTGAATAAGGTTTTTCACCGTTTCAATTTCTAATTTTTAAAGTTGATGTTATATGTGTTTTCTATCCTTTTTTGGATAGCCTTTAGTGTGTTGTTGTTGTTGTTAAATTTTATAAGCAGAAGTGAGGTACCGTAGATACAGTTTTTAAGCTAAGCTGAGGTGCCACAGATACAGTTTTTGCCTTTTGTCTGTTGAGAAGTTTGAGTGAGTTTGGTGTACACTGTAACATTATGTCTACATTCATTTGACTGGATATAGCTTCCAGTTATTTGTCTAATTGGTTTTGGAGATATGATGGGAAGTCAGTTTTTCCAAGGGAAACTGAGGGTCCATGAAACATGAACTCTTTTCGATCGGTCGGAATCACTTTCTGCTATTTCTGACAGATTTGACTTGTTTGGATATCTCATATGAGCGGAATCACAGAACGTTTGTCTTTTTTTGGTCTGGTTTATTTCACTTAATCTAATGACCATAAGGTTTGTCCACATTGTCGCATTGTCAGAATTACTGACTTTGAAGGGCCGAATCAGATTCCATTGTGTGTATACCACAGTTTGTTTATGGAATTGGCTGCCATGGACACTTCGATTGCTTCTGTTTGTTTGCCAGTGTGAATCATGCTGTTGTGAGTATGACGGAAGGAGTATCCATTTTTTTCAGCCCCCTTTCCCAATCCTTTTGGGTACATAGCATGAATTGGAATCGAACTATGTATTTCTTCCACGTGTTCGTTTTGGAGTCATTTGTGTAATGTCTTGCAGAGTGGCAGCACCATTTAATGTACTTTTTTGTATGGTGGAATACCGTTCAAGCTTCTGAATAGACCTTGCGTTGCATATTCAGTCTCCCACCAACGGACACTTGAATGAGTTCTACTTTGAGCTATTGTGAATGTCACTATGAATATTTGTGTACCAGTTTTTGTTTGAATTATTAACAAATACATTACCATATATAAAAGAAGCCACAAGGACCTACTGTACAGTTTAGGAAACTATTAAATATCTTATGATGATGTATAATGCAAGAGAATCTCCAAAGGAATATATGAAAAGCACATAATAACCATGATATTTATTGTGGCAACACTATGAGTTATCATAGCACTACTCAACGTGTATTTATACATGTCACTAAAATATTTACATCTGTAAGGATATTATAAAAATTATATAAAAAACTCAAGAATTCAAACAGAGAATAAATAACTTCCTGTCATTGCTCGTCATCATTTATACACTCCATACTACCTGTAACACTCATTGTATAAGTGCTGGACTAGCAATTGACATTCTTGTAAACCAAGAGATTGTGAAGGTGTAAGGAAATATAGCTTATTGAATTCCTTAATGAAGGATTCTAGAACTCTATGTCCATGAAGTGAATGAAATTCCGTTTTAGTGAGCCACATTCTTACTAGAGTGATGAGCCTCCACCCACCCAACGTTAGTTCACAATGAAATCCTGCAGTCCTCTGGCCTCAATGTCTGCTTCCTGCTACCGAGAAAGAAAAGATGAGGAAGTTCCTGACAAAACCGATGCTATTTTTTTTTTCTGATTTGTATTTTATCGCAGGGCCTGGCAAAAAGAGGGCCAACCTGTTTTTAGAGTTCCATCCCAAGGTTCCTCCGCATGTTCCTATGTTGACAAACTGCTGATTATTTTCAACAAAGGACAATGATCTGCACTTGACTATCTGTTGCTTGAGCTGGAATAGCAGGCATCCCTTGTAGTGCAGTCGTTCATGCGGAAGTAGACATCCCTGAAGCAATAGTATAAGAGGAACCATTTATCATGTAGACATCGCATCCCATGCATTTGTAATAATTTTTCAGTTATACCCATCATCATCGGAGAACTGACTTGTCCCAGTAATAAGAGAGGACCCAGTAGAACGTTCCTTGACTTATGAGTACTTCCTATGAGTACCCTTATGAGTCCTTCTTCCAATGTTGTTTCTCCTAGTTTGGTCATGAACAGTAGAAGCTGATGGCAGTGGTCCTTGAAATGTATGTCGATTCCAGGTGCGGCAGTTGATAAAGAAATACTCTGCCTACCAGTGCAGGAGGTGGAAGTGAGTGGGTTTGATCCCTGGTTCAGGAAGATAACAATTCATACACATGTTTTTCTGGGAACCAGTTTGATACTCATGAGTTTTTTTTCTGTATCAGAAAAACAAATGCTGTTCAAGGACACTGAAAGAACCTGGATTTCGAAATCAGATCTGTATTGTGGAAATGCTTCGATATCCGTGAGTCGAAGCATAGTATTATGCCTATCATCTTGTTTTCCCTCAGTGAAATATGTTGAGGAAAACTCTTCATTCGTGGTCTAGAGTCACGAAGAAGCTAAATAGCATTCATCTTTACGTTGACAACTTGAATCTAAATCTCTGTGAATCCTATGTGACAACAACATACCAAATGAGTTATCAGTATTATATCATATTTTTAGTCTATTGTATGTCAACTAAAAAAATCAATATCTAATTGTACATGAAGTCAGACATAAAGTCAGTGCAAATACAAATGTTCCATCCTTTGAGAAAGGGAGAAAAACATCTCTGTGCTTAGCCTATCCATTTTTATGGATTAGATCCTTAAGTAGTTTATTCACCACACCCTATGAATGATTCACAAGTCTTCAGAGAAGAAAGGGTCATTTCTCTTAAACAATGAGTAGTTCAACTCTTTCTCAAAGCAAAGTCATAAGTGAGTCTAATTTTGCGTGAGCCCATGAAAACTCAGTGTTTTCATTATGCTTGTGCTTATGATGGGAGGAGGTCTGAGAAGGCGCTTCTGAAGGATTTATCATACCAGTCTTTCTCATATGTATGGAGTCTTTAAGATCGAATCACCGAGGTGTTGCTTCTACACTTGTACTAGGCCGAGCAGCAACATCCCTTTCTCCCTAAGTGCAGTAGACGTCTGTCTTCTGTCCTCTGGAGTATGTATTGCTTGAGCTCACCACAGCCTAGTAGATGGAAATCGTCAGGATATTCTGGAAACCCTTTGGATTTCAGTCTGCTCAGGAGGTTACCACTGCTGCAAACCTCTGGATTTTACACGCACTTTTAACAACCTCAGATGAAGGATACAAGTCAACACTCGTGACAGCCACGGGCTTCCATGGCCTATCCATGATTGTTGGCTTTGCTTTCATAATCATCCTGTTTCTTATACAACTAAAACTGTCACTGTATTTTTTCATGACCATTTATCTTTTGACGGTTTTTAGATCTATTATGGATTTTCCTATATATCTTCACTCATCGGTGAGGGTCTTCTGTTAGTAGTAGTTACGACAACTGACTTCCAGTCAGTTAGCTGTGGCAAGAATAGAAAAAGAATGACCCACTGTATATTATTCGTATTATGTATCAATATATATTCGTTTTATTGTTTGCAGTCATCCACTTCCAAGTTTCCGAAATAAACTTTCAGAAAATCACATCCTTTGGAATGTCCGTTTGACTGAATAGGAGCACGGAAATGCTATTCCATCAAATTGTTTACAGTTTCCATTCCATTCCTCCTGTTTGATGTAGATATTGGCCTTTGGTTCTATCACTAGCTTTGCAAGTAAAAAAATTCATTAGAGCTCATATGGTAATTTTACTGTTGGCAATAAGTTTAGCATAAAATGAACACAGAAGAGGTTACAGTAGACCAAATATGAAAGTCAGTTGAAAAGAAAACATAGTGTTGAATGTTGACAGTAGGAATATAGTTATGAAGTTCCTTTATTATTATTCTATCCTTCCGTTTCCTTTTGCAGGGGTGTTAATGTAGATTCCAGTCCTATGGCTGGAGTGAAGAATAGTATCATGATTCTTGAGAGCAACTCTACTAAGTCTTCACGCTCATGTCACTGCAAGGTTTTTTAATACCTATTATGTTAGTCGTGTTTGTAGTTTTGTTTGTGAAGTCACATAAGTTGCATTCACTCAAGCAATAGTATCAAACAGCTATGGCATCAATTCTAGATGTGAATCGATATCGAATGTGAATCCATTTCACTGTGACAAGTGATTATTGCAGATATTCAATTCGCCAGTAAGAAAGCTGTGCAGAAATAATATAATGTTTATGAAGAAAATAAGATTTGCTAATTTGTTGTATTATTCTCTTTCTTTTCACAGATTGAATGACAACAGGCTCCACTTTTCATTCACTTGTATGACTATGAGCAGTTTGACCAAGTTGAAGAAGATGACTCGTTTGTAGTCTTCCTCATCAGCTCATTCCATCTACTGGCTTTCAAATCATTTAGTACAGAGCTCACCGTCTAGGTGTTCATCC
>NW_017216273.1:0-13305 GCF_001704415.2 Capra hircus
GCCCCAAGGGTGTTGAAGGACCCTTTGGAATTTCCAGAGGTTAGGTGTGATTAGCCTCGAGACGCCTAGGCCTGAAATGGGCCTCATCTCACCTGGAGGGCAGAACCTCCAGAATTTTCTTGAGTTGGGTCAGGTGCTCTCGACTTATGACGGGGACCTGAGTGACCTGCTCTGGTGGCCACAGGAAAGGCCAGTCCCCATGCGAGTTGCTCGGGGGCCTCTCGGGATTCCTCTCCCGTCGATGCCGGCACCTAAGACCTTGTGTGGAGTCGGTGCCGGAACCTGAGGATTCCTCTCCAGTGCTGACATGGATCTTGGTACTTCTGGAGTCTCCCCAGGGGAGTCAGTCCTCGTCTCAAGTGGGGCATGCACGTGCACTTTCCTCCCGAGCTGTTGTAGAATTGTCACGCTTCCCTTCGCGGTGGATCAAGGAATCTGTGCCTTTCCTCGAGGCTTTCCCACGAGTCTTTCCCACGAGGCTTTCCCACAGGGCTGTTCCACGTGCCACCTTGGTGTGAGTCGATGCTCGGCTTGAAATTCGAGGCAGTGCAGGGAAAACAGATTTCCCTGGAATGGACTGAGACATCTGGGGGACTCTGGGAATGGTGGCACGACCTGGAGTTCCTCTCGCCTTTCCTGGGGAGAGCACATCCTCTTGAGATGCGACGGGAACGGCGGGAATTCTTTCCCGAGCACGCAGGGAAAGGATACCTCCTATCGAGCTAGGAGACGGAAACGGGCTCCTCTGGATGTGGGCGGGACTCTTGTACTTCCTTTCGAGTGGAGACGGGTATGACGGGAAACTTCTTGAGTTGCAGCAAGGTGTGAAGGACCCTTTGTAAGTTCCAGAGTTTAGTGTGATTAACCTCGAG
Source organism: Capra hircus (assembly GCF_001704415.2). Lineage (NCBI taxonomy): Eukaryota > Metazoa > Chordata > Mammalia > Artiodactyla > Bovidae > Capra > Capra hircus. Next base: position 873 of record NW_017216273.1, read on the forward strand.
ACGCCTCAGCGGAAATGGGCCTCATCTCGCCTGCAGGGGAAACCTCCTGGATTTTCTCGAGTTGGGGCAGGTGCTCTCAACTTACGACGGGGACCTCAAGGACCCGCTCTGGTGGCCTCAGGAAATGCCAGTCCCCATGCGAGTTGCTCGGGGACCTCTCGGGATTCCTCTCCCGTCGATGCCGGGGCCTAAGATATTGTGTGGAGTGGGTGCCGGAACCTGAGGATACCTCTCCAGTGCTTACGTGGATCTTGGGTTCTTCTGGAGTCTCCCCAGGGGAGTCAGTCCTCGTCTCGAGTGGGGGCATGCACCTGCGCTTTCCTCTCGAGCTGTAGCAGCAGTGTCGCGCTTCCCCGCGTGGATCAAGGGATCTGTGGCTTTCCCTCGAGGCTTTCCCACAAGGCTTTCCACGAGGCTTTCCCACAGGGCTGTCCCACGAGTCACCGTGGTGTGAGTCGATCCTCGGCTTGAAAGTCGAGGCAGTGCTGGGAAAACAGGTTTCCCTGGAATGGACTGAGACATCTGGGGGACTCTGGAATGTGGCACGATCCTGGAGTTCCTCTCGCCTTTCCTGTGGAGAGCGCCTCCTCTTGAGATGCGACAGGAACGCCGGGAATTCTTTCCCGACCACGCAGGGAAAGAATCCCTCCTCTCAGGCTAGGAGGTGGAAACGGGGCTCCTCTGGATGTGGGCAGGACTCTCGTGCTTCCTCTCGAGTGGAGACGGGTATGTCAGGGAACTTCTTGAGTTGCAGCAAGGGAGTGAAGGACCCTTTGGAAGTTCAAAGGTTAGGTGTGACTAGCCTCGAGACGCCTCAGCGGAAATGGGCCTCATCTCGCCTGGAGGGGAGAACCTCCTGGATTTTTCTCGAGTTGCGGCAGGTGCTCTCGACGTACGACGGGGACCTCAGGGACCCGCTCTGGTGGCCTCATGAAAGGCCAGTCCCCATGCGAGTTGCTCGGGGACCTCTCGGGATTCCTCTCCCGTTGATGCCGGGTCCTAAGATATTGTGTGGAGTGGATGCCGGAACCTGAGGATTCCTCTCCAGTGCTTACGTGGATCTGGGTACTTCTGGAGTCTCCCCAGGGGAGTCAGTCCTCGTCTCGAGTGGGGCTTGCACTTGCGCTTTCCTCCCGAGCTGTTGCAGCAGTGTCACGCTTCCCTTCGCGTGGATCAAGGGATCAGGGGCTTTCCCTCGAGGCTTTCCCACGAAGTTTTCCCACATGGCTGTCCCACGTGCCACCGTGGTGTGAGTCGATCCTCGGCTTGAAAGTCGAGGAAGTGCAGGGAAAACAGATTTCCCTGGAATGGACTGAGACATCTGGGGTACTCTGGGAATGGCACGAACCTGGAGCCTCTCGCCTTTCCTGTGGAGAGCGCCTCCTCTTGAGATGCGACGGGAACACGGGGAATTCTTTCCGACCACGCAGGGAAAGGATCCCTCCTCTCAAGCTAGGAGGCGGAAACGGGGCTCCTCTGGATGTAGGCGGTACTCTCGTGCTTTCTCTCGAGTGGAGACGGGAATGTCGCAGAACTTCTTGAGTTGCAGCCAGGGTGTGAAGGAACCTTTAGAAGTTCCAGAGGTTAGGTGTGATTAGCCTCGAGACGCCTCAGCGGAAATGGGCCTCATCTCGCCTGGAGGGGAGAACCTCCTGGATTTTCTCGAGTTGCGGCAGGTGCTCTCGACTTACGACGGGGACCTCAGGGACCCGCTCTGGTGGCCTCAGGAAAGGCCAGTCCCCATGCGAGTTGCTCTGGTGCCTCTCAGGATTCCTTTCCCATCGATGCCGGGGCCTAAGACCTTGTGGGAGTCGGTGCCGGAACCTGAGAATTCCTCTCCAGTGCTGACATGGATCTTGGGTACTTCTGGAGTCTCCACAGGGGAGTCAGTCCTTCTCCCGAGTAAGGGCATGCACGGGAACTTTCCTCCCGAGCTGTAGCAGCAGTGTCACGCTCCCTTCGCGTGGATCAAGGGATCTGTGGCTTTCCCTCGAGGCTTTCCCAGGAGACTTTCCAAGAGGCTTTCCCACAGGGCTGTCCCACGTGCCACCGTCGTGTGAGTCGATCCTCGCTTGAAATCGAGCAGTGCAGGGAAAACAGGTTTCCCTGGAATGGCTGAGACATTTGGGGACTCTGGAATGGTGGAATGACCCTGGAGTTCTCACGCCATTCCAGTGTAAAGCGTCGCCTCTTGAGAACGACGGGAACGCCGAGAATTCTTCCGAACACGCAGGGAAAGGATCCCTCCTCTCGAGCTATGAGGCAGAAACGGGGCTCCTCTGGATGTGGGCGGGACTCTCGTGCTTCTCTCGAGTGGAGACGGTATGTCAGGGAACTTCTTGAGTTGCAGAAGATGTGAAGGACGTTTTGGAATTCCAGATTTAGGTGTGATTAGCCTGGGGACGCCTCAGAGGAAATGGGCCTCAGTCGCCTGGAGGGAGAACCTCCTGGATTTTCTCGAGTTGCTGCAGTGCTCTCGACTTAGGACGGGTCCTCAGGCACCCGCTCTGTTGGCCTCAGGAAAGGCCAGTCCCCATGCGAGTTGCTCGGGAGACTCACGGGATTCCTCTCCCGTCGATGCTGGGCCTAAGACCTTTGTGGAGTCGGTGCCGTAAAGTGAGGGTTCCTCTCCAGTGCTGACATGGATCTTGGGTACTTCTGGAGTCTCCCAGGGGAGTCAGTCCTCGTCTCGAGTGGGCATGCACGTGTGCTTCCTCCCAAGCTGAAGCAGCAGTGTCACGCTTCCCTTCGCGTGGATCAAAGATCTGTGGTTTTACCTCCAGGCTTCCCATGAGGCTTTCCCACGAGGCTTTCCCACCAGGCTTTCACACAGGGCTGTCCCACGTGCCACCGTGGTGTGAGTCGATCCTCGGCTTGAAAGTCGAGGCATGTAGGGAAACAGGTTTCCCTGAAATGGACTGAGACATCTGGTTGCTCTGGGAATGGTGGCACTACCCTGGAGTTCCTCTCGCCTTTCCTGTGGAGAGCGCTCTCTTGACTTGCGATGGAAACCGGGAATTCTATCCCGACCACGCAGGAAAGGATCCTCCTCTCGAGCTAGGAGGCGGAAACGGGCTCCTCTGGATGTGAGCGGGACTCTCGTGCTTCTCTCAATTGGAGATGGGTATGTCGGGGAACTTCTTGATTTGCAGCAAGGGTGTGAATGACCCTTTGGATGTTCCGAGGTTAGGTGATTAGCTCGAGACGCCTCAGCGGAAATGGCCTCATCTCCCTGGAGGGGAAATCTACTGGATTTTTTCGAGTTGCGTACGTGCTCTCGCCTTTACGACGGGACCACTGGGACCGCTCTGGTGGCCTCAGGAAAGGCCAGTCCCCATGCGAGTTGCTCGGGGGCCTCTCGGATTCCTCTCCGTCGATGCCAGGGCCTAAGACCTTGTGTGGAGTCGGTGCTGCCGGGGTCCAGCCCGGTGGATCCAGGGAATTCGAAGGATGGACGGCGTTGGCGTGGAAAGACTTGTTGTTTATTAATGTAAGATTAGATTAAGAAACTATAGTGTAGTAAGAAGATTAATGGAGAAGAGGGCTGAATAACTTGGTTTATGCGGAAGCCAATAAAATTCCAGACAAGGAATTTGCACATCTACGTTGGGCCACCGGCGCCCGCTTGAATATCTAAGGGTGCCTCGCCTTAAGCTCCCTTTCGTGCGGGTCTTAACAGCCGGGGCAAGTAAGTAGACCTGGCGAGCCTCCGCGCCCCAGATGGAGATTCAGCCTGAAGTTAAAGTAAAGAGCAGAGAGAGGGAAGGGGAGAGAAGAAGAGAGAGAGAGAGACATGGGGGAGCCAGAGTCCCAAGAAACAGGGCCGAGAGACTTGGTTCGAGAAACTGCCCCATCCTTTATTGTTCAGAAGGCCTTTTATACTTTTGATAAAACACGGAGATCAATGGTAACACAAAATTATGTAGCGTTCGCAACCCAGATTCTTTCCGTATATCATTTTGTATACAAAAGGTCTCATGTAATTTACATTAATCTTTTTGGCCAAGAGGCTTGTTAACACTTTTTGGCTCTCTTCCTTAATGAATGTTAATTTTGTTTCCCCTGAAGTGTTTTTTTTTTAATCTGCATCTCCTTAAAGCATTAAAGTTACATCTCTATAGAACAAAGGTGCAGTGGGATATAACAAAGAAGGTACTTAACTCAAAGATCTAATGTTGCTAATACCAGGTCTACTACTTGTTTTTCTATATACCAACTATATCTAAAAATAAAGGATATGAAAATTTGGCAGCAAGCATTGACCCAAAAAATGAAACCTTTAATCAGTCCTATTCTAAAGATTTTGACTCCTCGGAAGCTCCTACATTCCTACGATGTTTTAAGCTTCCTGTGCCTCCTGCTGTCAGGAGGCCTCAAACAATCACAAGCGCAGCTGTACGAGTCCTGCAGGCAGGCTAGAAAGCCATCGGAGGGGTTTTTGGATTGAAACACTTTTTCAAATGCAGAAGACTATAGCCCTGAATTGACTTTTTCCAGAAAATGTCAGAGAGTGGAAAAGCAGAGCACAAAAGAGGCAGATTTTTGTTGGGGTACGTGCTTAGGAATTTGCAGAGGGGTCCCTGAAATCTGAGCACGCCTTGCGTATGTCAGCTTTCTTCCTCATGACCTTCTCACGGGCGGGATTCCTCACGCTGGCTCCCAGCAGGTGCCAGAACCTGAGGATTCCTCTCCAGTGCTGACATGGATCTTGGGGTACTTCTGGAGTCTCCCCAGGGGAGTCAGTCCTCGTCTCGAGTGGGGGCATGCACGTGCGCTTTCCTCCTGAGCTGTAGCAGCAGTGTCACGCTTCCCTTCGCGAGGATCAAGGTATCTGAGGCTTTCTCTCGAGGCTTTCCACGAGGCTTCCCCACGAGGCTTTCCCACAGGGCTGTCCCACGTGCCACCAATATGTGAGTCGATCCTCGCCTTGAAAGTCGAGGCAGGTGCAGGGAAAACAGCTTTCCCTGGAATGGACTGAGACATCTGGAAGACTCTGGGAATGGTGGCACGACCCTGGATTTCCTCTCGCCTTTCCTGTGGAGAGCGCCCCCTCTTGAGATGTGACGGGAACGCCGGGAATTCTTTCCCGACGACGGAGGGAAAGGATCCCTCCTCTCCAGCTATGAGGCGGAAACCGGGCTCCTCTGGATGTGGGCGGGACACTCGTGCTTCCTCTCGAGTGAAGACGGGTATGTCTGGGAACTTCTTGAGTTGCAGAAAGAGTGTGAAGGACCCTTTGGAACTTTCCAGAGGTTAGGTGTGATTAGCCTCGAGACGTCTCAGCAGAAATGGGCCTCATCTCGCCTGGAAGGGAGAACCTCCTGGATTTTCTCGAGTTGCGGCAGGCGCTCTCGACTTACGACGGGGTCCTCAGGGACCAGCTCTGGTGGCCTCAGGAAAGGCCAGTCCCCATGCGAGTTGCTCGGGGGCCTTTCGGGATTCCTCACCCATCGATGCCCAGGCCTAAGACCTTGTGCGGTGTCGGTACCGGAACCTGAGGATTCCTCTCCAGTGCTGACATGGATCTTGGGGTAGCTTCTGGAATCGCCCCAGGGGAGTCAGTCATCATCTCGAGTGGGGGCATGCACGTGTGCTTTCCTCCGAGCTGTAGCAGCAGTGTCCCGTCTCCCTTCCCGTGGATCAAGGCATCTGTGGGTTTCCCTCGAGGCTTTCCCCACGAGGCTTTCCCACAGGGCTGTCCCACGTGCCACCGTGGTGTGAGTCGATCCTCGGCTTGAAAGTCGAGGCAGTGCAGGGAAAACAGATTTCCCTGGAATGGACTGAGACATCTGGGGGACTCTGGGAAATGGTGGCACGACCCTGGATTTCCTCTCGCCTTTCCTGTGGAGAGCGCTTCCTCTTGAGATGCGACGGGAACGCAGGGAATTCTTTCCCGACCACGCAGGGAAAGGATCCCTCCTGAGCAAGAGGCGAAAAGGGGGCTCCTCTGGATGTGGGCGGACTCTCGTGCTTCCTCTCGAGTGGAGACGGGTATGTCGGGGAACTTCTTGAGTTGCAGCAAGCGTGTGAAGTACCCTTTGGAAGTTCCAGAGGTTAGGTGTGATTAGCCTCGAGACGCCTCAGCGGAAATGGGCCTCATCTCGCCTGGAGGGGAGAACTCCTGGATTTTCTCGGAGTTGCGGCAGGTGCTCTCGAGTTACCACGGGGTCCTCAGGGACCCTCTCTGGTGGCCTCAGGAAAGACCAGTCCCCATGCGAGTTGCTCGGGGAACTCTCGGATTCCTCTCCCATCGATGCCGGGGCCTAAGACCTTGTGTGGAGTCAGTTGGGGAACCTGAGGATTCCTCTCCAGGGCTGACATGGATCTTGGGGTACTTCTGGAGTCTCCCCTAGGGAGTCAGTCCTCGTCTCGAGTGGGGGCATGCCACGTGCGCTTTCCTACGAGCTGTAGCCACAGTGTCACGATTCCCTTCGCGTGGATCAAGGGATCTGTGGCTTTCACTCGAGGCTTTCCCACGAGGCTTTCCCTCGAGCCTTTCCCACAGGGCTGTCCACGTGCCACCGTGGTGTGAGTCGATCCTCGGCTTGAAAGTCGAGGCAGTGGCAGGGAAAACAGGTTTCCCTAAATGGACTGAGACATCTGGGGGACTCTGGGAATGGTGGCACGACCCTGGAGTTCCTCTCGCCTTTCCTCTGGAGAGCGCCTCCTCTTGAGATGCGATGGGAACACCGGGAATTCTTTCCCGACCCACGCAGGGAAAGATCCCTCCTCTCGAGATAGGAGGCGGAAGCAGCGCTCCTCTGGATGAGGGAGGGACTCTCGTGATTCCTCTCGAGTAGAGACGGGGTATGTCGGGGAACTTCTTGAGTTGCCAGCAAGGGTGTGAAGGACCCTTTGGAAGTTCCAGAGGTTAGGTGTGATTAGCCTCGAGACGCCTCAGCGGAAATGGGCCTCATCTCGCCTGGAGGGGAGAACCTCCTGGATTTTCTCGAGTTGCGGCAGGTGCTCTCGACTTACGACAGGGTCCTCAGGGACCGGCTCTGGTGGCCTCAGGCAAGGCCAGTCCCCAGCGAGTTGCTCGGGATCATCTCGGGATTCCTCTCCCGTCGATGCCGGGGCCTAAGACCTTGTGTGGACTCGCTGCCGGAACCCTGAGGATTCCTCTCCAGTGCTGACATGGATTTGGGGTTCTTCGGGTGTCTCCCCAGGGGAGTCAGTCTTCGTCTCGAATTGGGGCATTCACGTGCGATTTCCTCTCGAGCTGTAGCAGCAGTGTCATGCTTCCCTTCGCGTGGATCAAGGGATCTGTGGCTTTCCCTCGAGGCTTGCCCAAGAGGCTTTTCCCACAGGGCTGTCCCACGTGCCACCATGGTGTGAGGTCGATCCCTCGGCTTTGAAAGTCGTGGCTGTGTAGGGAAAACAGGTTTCCCTGGAATGGACTGAGACATCTGGGGACTCTGGGAAGGGTGGCACGACCCTGGAGTACCTCTCGCCCTTCCTGTGGAGAGCCCCTCCCCTTGAGATGCGACTGGAACGGCGGAATTCTTTCCCGACCACGCAGGGAAAGGATCCCTGCTCTCGAGCTAGGAGGCCGAAACGGGGCTCCTCTGGATGAGGGAGGGACTTTCGTGCTTCCTCTCGAGTGGAGACGGGTATGTCGGGAACTTCTTCAGTTGCATCAAGGGTGTGAAGGACCCTTTGTTAGTTCCAGAGGTTAGGTGTGATTAGCTTCGAGACACCTCAGCGAAAATGGGCCTCATCTCGCCTGGAGGGGAGAACCTCCAGGATTTTCTCGAGTTGCGGCAGGTGCTCTCGATTTATGACGGGGACCTCAGGGACCCGCTCTGGTGGACTCAGGAAAGGCCAGTCCCCATGCGAGTTGCTCGGGGGCCTCTCGGGATTCCACTCCGTAGATTCCGGGCCCTATGACCTTGTGTGGAGTCGCTGCTGGAACCTGAGGATTCCTCTCCAGTGCTGACCTGGATTTGGGGTACTTCTGGAGTCTCCCCAGGGCAGTCAGTCCTGGTCTCGAGTGGGGGCATGCACGTGTGCTTTCCTACCGAGCTGTAGCCACAGTGTCACGATTCCCTTCGCGTGGATCAAGGATCTGTGGCTTTCCCTCGAGGCTTTCCGACGAGGCTTTCCCACAGGACTGTCCCACGTGGGACATGCCATGGTGGAGTGAGTGGATCCTCGGCGTGAAAGTAGAGGCAGTGCAGGGAAACAAGTTCCTCTGGAATGGACTGAGACATCTGGGGGTCCTTGGAATTGTGGCACGACACTGGGGTTTCTCTCGCCTTTCCTGTTTAGAGCGCCTCTTCTTGAGATGCGACGGGAAAGCCGGGAATTCATTCCAGACGAAGCAGGAAAAGAATCCCTAATCTCAAGCGACGAGGTGGAAACCAGACTCCTCTGGATGTGGGCGGGACCTCGGGCTTCCTCTCGAGTGGAGACTGGTATGTCGGGGAACTTCTTGAGTTGCAGCAAGCGTGTGAAGGACCCTTTGGAAGTTCCAGAGGTTAGGTGTGATTAGCCTCAAGACGCCTCAGCGGAAAATGGGCCTCATCTCGCCTGGAGGGGAGAAACTCCTGGATGTTCTCGAGTTGCTGCAGGTGCTCTCGACTTAAGACGGGGATCTCAGGACCTGCTCTTGCTGGCCTCAGGAAGCCCAGTCCCCATGCGAGTTGCTCGGGGGCCTCTCGGGTTTCCTCTCCCGTCGAAGCCGGGGCCTAAGACCTTTTGTGGAGTCGGTGCCGGAACCTAAGGATTCCTCTCCAGTGTGAAATGGATCTTGCGGTACTTCTGGAGTCTCCCCAGGGGAGTCAGTCCTCGTTTCAAGTGGGGGCATGCACGTGCAATTTCCTCCCTTGATGGAGCAGCAGTGTCATGCTTCCCGTCGAGTGGATCAAGGAATCAGTGGCTTTCCCTCGAGGCTTTTCCGCAAGGCTTTCGCACGAGGCTTTCCCACAGGGCTCTCCCACGTGCCAACGTGGTGTGAGTCGATCCTCGGCTTGAAAGTCGAGGCAGTGCAGGGAATACAGGTTTCCTTGGAATGGACTGAGTCATCTGGGGGACTCTGGGAATGTGGCACGACAATGGAGTTCCTCTCGCCTATCCTGTCTTCAGATGCGACGGGAACACCGGGAATTCTTTCCCGTCCACGCAGGGAAAGGATCCCTGCTCTCGAGCTAGGAGGCGGAAACGGGGCTCCTCTGGATGTGGGCGGGACTCTCGTGCTTCCTCTGGAGTGGAGGCGGGTATGTCGGGGAACTTCTTGAGTTGCAGCAAGGGTGTGAAGGACCCTTTGGAAATTCCAGCGGTTAGGTGTGATTTGCCTCGAGACGCCTCAGCGGAAATGGGCCTCATCTCGCCTGGAGGGGAGAACCTCCTGGATTTTCTCGAGTTGTGGCAGGTGCTCTCGACTTACGACGGGGACCTTTAGGGACCCGCTCTGGTGGCCACAGGAAAGGCCAGTCCCCATGCGAGTTACTCGGGGGGCCTCTCGGGATTCCTCTCCCTTCGATGCTGGGCCTTAGACCTTGTGAGGAGTCAGTGCCATAACCTGAGGATTCCTCTCCAGTGCTGACATGGATCTTGGGGTATTTCTGGAGTCTCCCCAGGGGAGTCAGTCCTCGTCTCGAGTGGGGCATGCACGTGCGCTTTCCTTCAGAGCTGTAGCAGCAGTGTCACGCTTCCCTTCGCGTGGATCAAGGGATCTGTGGCTTTCCCTCGAGGCTTTCCCCGAGGCTTTTCCACGAGGCTTTCCCACAGGGCTGTCCCAGGTGCACACCGTGGTGGGAGTCGATCCTCGGCTTGAAAGTCGAGGCAGTGCAGGGAAAACAGGTTTCCCTGGAATGGACGGAGACATCTGGTTGTCTCTGGGAATGGTGGCACGACCCTGGAGTTCCTCTCGCCTTTCCTGTGGAGAGCGCCTCCTCTTGAGATGCGACGGGAACCTCGGGAATTCTTGACCGACCACGCAGGGAAAAGATCCCTCCTCTCGAGCTAGGAGGCGGAAACTGGGCTCCTCTGGATGTGGGCGGGGACTCTCGTGCTTCCTCTCGAGTGGAGATGGGTATGTCGTCGAACTTCTTGAGGTGCAGCAAGGGTGTGAAGGACCCTTTGGAAGTTCCAAAGGTTTGTTGTGACTAGCCTCGAGACGCCTCAGCGGAAATGGGCCTCATCTGGCCTGGAGGGAGAACCTCCTGGATTTTCTCGAGTTGCGGCAGGTGCTCTCGACTTAAGACGGGGACCTCAGGGACCCGCTCTGGTGGCCTCAGGAAAGGCCAGTCCCCATGCGAGTTGCTCGGGGGCTTCTCGGGATTCCTCTTCCGACGATGCCGGGGCCTAAGATCTCGTGTGGAGTGGGTGCCGGGACCTGAGAATTCCTCTCCAGTGCTGACATGGATCTGGGGTACTTCTGGAGTCTCCCCAGGGGAGTCAGTCCTCGTCTCGAGTGGAGGTATGCACATGCACTTTCCTCCCGAGCTGTAGCAGCAGTGTCTCGCTTCCCTTAGCGTCGATCAAGGGATCAGGGACTTTCCCACGAGGCGTTCCCACAGGGCTGTCCCACGTGACACCGTGTTGTGAGTCGATCCTCGGCTTGAAAGTAGAAGCAGTGCAGGGAAAACAGGTTTCCCTGGAATGGACTGAGACATCTGGGGGACTCTGGGAATGGTGGCAGGACCCTGGAGTTCCTCTCTCCTTTCCTGTGGAGAGCGCCTCCTCTTGAGATGGACGGGAACGCCGGGAATTCTTTCCCGACCACGCAGGGAAAGGATCCCTCATCTCGAGCTACGAGCCGGAAACGGAGCTCCTCTGGATGTGGCCGGACCCTCGTGCTTTGCTCTTGAGTGGAGACGGGTATGTCGGGAACTTCTTGAGTTGCAGCATGACTGTGAAAGACTCTTTAGAAGTTCCAGAGTTCACGTGTGATTAGCCTCGAGACACCTCAGTGGAAACGGGCCTCATCTCGCCTGCAGGGGAGAACCTCCTGGATTTTACCGAGTTGCGGCAGGTGCTCTCGACTTACGACGGGGACCTCATGGACCCGCTCTGGTGACCTCAGGTATGGCCAGTCCCCATGCGAGTTGCTAGAGGTCCTGTCGCTATTCCTCTCCCGTCGATGCCAGGGTCTAAGACCTTGTGTGGAGTCGGGGCCGGAACCTGAGGATTCCTCTCCAGGGCTGACATGCATCTTGGGGTATTTCTGGAGTCTCCCCAGGGGAGTCAGTTCTCGTCTCGAGTAGGGGCATGCACGTGCGCTTTCCTCCCGTGCTGTAGCAGCACTGTCACGCTTCCCGTCGCGTGTGTTTAAGGGATCTCTGGCTTTCCCTCGAGGCTTTCCAACGAGGCTTTCCCACAGGGTTGTCACACGTGCCACCGTGGTGTGAGTCGGTCCTCGGCGTGAAAGTCGAAGCAGTGCAGCAGGAAAACAGGATCATCTGGAATGGACTGAGACATCTGGGGGACTCTTGGAATGTGGCACGACGCATGAGTTCCTCTCGCCTTTCCTGTGCAGTGCGCTCCTCTTGAGATGCGTCGGAAACGTCGGAATTCTTTCCGAGGAAAGCAGGAATGATCCCTCATCTCGAGGTTGGAGGCGGAAACGAGCTCCTCTGGTGGTGGCCGGACCCTCGTGCTTCCCCTGGAGTGGAGACGGGCATGTTGGGGAACTTCTTGTGTTTTAGCAAGGGTGTTTAGGACACTTTGGAAGTTCCAGAGGTTAGGTGTGATTACTCTCGAAACGCCGCAGAGAAATGGGCCTCATCTCGACTGGAGCAGAGAACCTCCTGGATTTTCTCGAGTTGCGGCAGGTACTCTTGACATACGACCGTGACCTCAGGGACAGTGTAGCAGATGTGTCACGCTTCCCGTCGTGGGATCAAGGGATCTGTGGCTTTCCCTCGAGGCTTTCTCACAGGGCTGTCCCACATGCCACCCATGGTGTGAGTGGATCCTCGGCGTGAAAGTCGAGGCAGTGCTGGGAAAACGGGTTTCTTCTGAAATGGACTGAGACACCTGGGGGACTCTTGGAATGGTGGCACGACCCTGGAGTTCCTCTCGCCTTTCCTATTGAGAACCTTGCTCTTGAGATGCCACGGGAACGCCGAAAAATCTTTCCTGACTAAGCAGGATAGGATCCTTCATCTCGGAAACGGGGTTCCTCTGAATGTGGGCGGGACCCTCGTGCTTCCTCTCGTGTGGAGACAGGTATGTCGGGGAACTTCTTGAGTTGCAGCAAGGACCCTTTTGAATTTCCAGAGGTTAGGTGTGATGAGCCTCCAGACACCTCAGAGGAAATGGGCCTCAATCCGCCTGGAGGGGAGAACCTCCTGGATTTTACCCAGTTGTGGCAGGTGCTCTCTAGTTACGACGGGTCCTCAGGGACCCGCTCTGGTGGCCTCAGGAAAGGCCAGTCCCCATGCGAGTTACCAGGGGGCCTCTAGGGATTCCTCTCCCATCGATACCG
>NW_017216274.1:0-13305 GCF_001704415.2 Capra hircus
CTCATGATGCTGCTAAGTCACTGGGGAAAGAGTCTTTGGAGATCTGTATCTCAAAGGGGTAACATGTTTACCATGAAATGAGCTCAAAATAGACTACTAGTTATATAATGAATGAAACCAAAATTCAATATTATATAAATCCAATGTACTTGTTCACATTCATATTTTTAGTTAATTATATGTGAGCTGTAGTTTGACTATTTTTTTTATAATCGGATTTCTCGTAAGTCCAAATTTCATTTCGCATTTTGAAAAGCTTACATTTCTCATAAATGTATATATGCGTTTCAAGATATTCTTGTTAATGTTCACATAGACCTAGTTATCTAAAGCTATGACGTATTGGTTGTAACTCACTCATGTATGATGGTGTTTGCGTTGTGACACTATCATAGACTTTTGGCTTCCTCCAGTGCGCTCACGTCTGGTGAGAATCGTGCAACGCAGTGGACACATGGAGACACGGTAGGTTGATCCCTGATGCGGTAGATCCCAGAGAGAATGGCAACCCTCCAGTTTTCTTTGCTTGAAATCCCTTGGGAGAGGTCCTGCCTGGCTTATTTCATTGGCGAGGTCGCAAAGAGTCGACAGCTGGGCATGAGCAAGTGCACAAAGATTGACCGCTTTTTGAACAGAAAAATAATAATGGCAACATGATTTACTTCACTATGTTGGAATAAACATTTTTCCTGAAAAGAGGTGTATGATTGTTGATCAGGACGTCATAAACAATGATCATTCAGAGCTCAATCGTTTAATAGAATTCGGTGCTGGGCTTTCATAAAGATGCCCTCCGTGTGTGAACGCATTACAGTTGGAATATTACTTAACCATAAACAAAAGATGAATCAAACTGTGTAGGTGGGGGTTTCTTCTTCTTTTTTATTAGTTATTTCTTAGTGAAGGTTCATTGCACAGGTATACTGTGGTGGTTTTTGGCTTCTGAATCGTCACTAGGTTTGCCTATGTTCCCTCCTCCTGAACTCCTCACCTTCCCATCCCCCTCTAGGTTGTCACAGGCCGCGTTTGAGTTGCCTTGAGCCTAAGCGATTGGATTGGCTATTATTTTAACTCATGGTGTTAGTGTTCATGTACCGTTCTTTCAATACATTAGAGGTGGCGTTTTTGCGTGTGGATTTCTTCCTACTGGAGCGAGTGGTGGATGGTGCTTCTTAACTGGTGGCATCCTTGTGGGTCTAAGTAGAGTTGGGCTTATCCTCTCTGTACAGAGATCGTTGCTCTTGTTCTCTCCTTTCCTCTTAGATAGAACCAGTCTATATCTTAGGGCCTCGCATGATTGTGACTGTTTCTATAACTATTTCCTTTCGTCTTCTTAAAGCGGTATCTTCATAAATAGTCCATTTATAGGTTCAAGCCTTAACAGATGAATTGGAGGTGTACGTTCAGTCCTCAGACTGTATTTCCAAGGATTGTGGGATCCTCTGAAAGCTCTTCTCAAGTGATGAAAATCCTTGTAAGGCTCTATTTCTTGAAAAGGGTAGGGACGGATGTATGTGAATGAAGACCTTCGAAGTGTGACATTCCACAACAGTGAAGAAGTTCCTTTTCCACCACCTTCAGCATTTGTTGCTTTCGTTTTGCCGATCGCCAGCGATTTTTTGCTGGTGTGGAGGTGGTAACTACATTGTGTTTTTTAATTTGTTGATTTACTATAAATTGAATGATGTTGACAATTCAATTTTATGCTGATATTTGTCAGAACCATAGGTTCTGTTTTTGGGCTAACAAATTATTTAGTTTATTTTTGTGCTTATTTTGATTGAGGTCGTTTATTTTCCTGGATTGAGCTGCGAACGATCATGTCCCTGTTCATCGCAGCACTGCTAATAATTAAGGCTTGGACATGAACCTAGATGTCCTCGGTGACTGGATAGATAGCTGTCCGTACATTTACAATGGTGAGTTACTTACTCAGCCCGGTAAAAAGTCATTTGAATCAGTTTCTGATGAGATGGATGAAACTGGAGCTGATTATACAGAGTGAAGTAAGCCAGAAAGAAAAACACCAATACAGTATACACACATATATATGGAATTTAGGAAGATGGCAATGACGACCCTGTTTGCAAGACAGGGAAAGAGACACAGATGTGTATAATGGATTTTTTGGACTCAGAGGGAGAGGGAGAGGGTGGGATGATTTGGGAGAATGACATTCATACATGTATACTATCATGTAAGAATTGAATCGACAGTCTATGTCTGATGCAGGATACAGCATGCTTGGAGCTGGTGCATGGGGATGACCAGAGAGATGTTATGGGGGGGGTGGGAGGGGGGTTCATGTTTGGGAACGCATGTAAGAATTAAAGATTTTAAAATTAAAAAAAAAATCAAAAGCAGTATGCTGACTTTTGTTTATTTAAATGTGATTTATTTAGGGATTCAGTCACACAGGTGCATATATATATATATATATATATATATATATATACACACAACACATATGTATATATTTTTTAGTATTTACTTCAAGAAAAATTGTGAACAGGTTTGAAATGAAAAGAGAGATGAAATGTGTGGGTGTTCTAAGTAGCTTTCCATGCAACCAATTAGATTTCTCTTTATTGCCTTGCTTCTGAGCTGCTTTACAATTCTCTAAATTGTAGATTAATTGTAATATTAGCAGATTTTTTCTGATAAATATGCAATAATTATTTCTTTTGGAGGGAAATTACTTCTCCTTTATACCAATTTGCATCTATTTGTATATTCAGTTCGTCATTCTTTACTTTTCCTCTCCCTACTCACCATGTGTGTATGCATGTGTCTGTGTGTGTGTGTGTGTGTGTGTATGTGTAGCTATGAATTATGAATTCTCCTTTGCACCAGTTTAAACACTTCTTGGTGAAATATCAGACCACTGAAATTTAAGAATATTTAAATAAAGAATAGAAATTATGTTAGACTTGAATTATTTGTATCAGAATTCTGGAAAACAAGAAATATAGTAGAAAATTGTGAGAAAAAGGATTAGGAAACTAAAGTAATTGGCACTGAGATCTTTCTTTGATTTAAAACTGTCTCAGTTTTTAGGAAGATTGGTTAATAACATCAGTTAATATTTCTAAGAAATCTTTAATGCAGAAAGCTCAAATTATCCAAGATGAAGCATAAAATTTTAATTCAAATTGACTTTTAAATGTTATAAGAAACACATTTATGGATGAATTTTGATTTATAAACATCTGTATGCAGGTCAGGAAGCAGCAATTAGAACTGGACATGGAACAACAGACTGGCTCCAAATAGGAAAAGGAGTATGTCAAGGCTGTATATTATCACCCTGCTTATTTAACTTCTATGCAGAGTACATCATGAGAAACGCTGGACTGGAAGAAACACAAGCTGGAATCAAGATTGCCAGGAGAAATATCGATAACCTCAGATATGCAGAAGACACCACCCTCATGGCAGAAAGTGAAGAGTAACTAAAAAGCCTCTTGATGAAAGTGAAAGAGGTGAGTGAAAAAGTTGGCCTAAGGCTCAACATTCAGAAAATGAAAATCATGGAATCCAGTCCCGTCACTTCATGGAAAATAGATGGGGAAACAGTGGAAACAGTGTCAGACTTTATTTTGGGGGGCTCCAAAATCACTGCAGATGGTGTCTGCAGCCATGAAATTAAAAGATGCTTACTCCTTGGAAGGAAAGTTATGACCATCCTAGACAGCATATTCAAAAGCAGAGACATTACTTTGCCGACTAAGGTCTGTCTAGTCAAGGCTATGGTTTTTCCTGTGGTCATGTATGGATGTGAGAGTTGGACTGGGAAGAAGGCTGAGTGCTGAAGAATTGATGCTTTTGAACTGTGGTGTTGGAGAAGACTCTTTGAGAGTCCCTTGGACTGCAAGGAGATCCAACCAGTCCATTCTGAAGATCAGCCCTGGGATTTCTTTGGAAGGAATGATTCTAAAGCTGAAACTCCAGTACTTTGGCCGCCTCATGCGAAGAGTTGACTCATTGGAAAGGACTCTGATGCTGGGAGGGATTGGGGGCAGGAGGAGAATGGGACGACAGAGGATGAGATTGCTGGATGGCATCACTGACTCAATGGATGTGAGTCTGAGTGAACTCCGGGAGTTGGTGATGGACAGGGAGGCCTGGCGTGCTGCAGTTTATGGGGTCGCAAGGAGTCGGACATGACTGAGCAACTGAATTGAACTGAAACTCTTTAAAACCTCTGCTTTCCAAGACAAATCATTCAATATCACAGTAATCCAAGTCTATGCCCGACCAGTAACGCTGAAGAAACTGAGGTTGAAAAATTCTATGAAGACCTACAAGACCTTCTAGAACTAACACCCAAAAAAGATGTCCTTGTCATTATAGGGGACTGGAATGCCAAAGTAAGAAGTCAAGAAACACTTCGAGTAACAGGCCACTTTGGCCTTGGAGTACAGAATGAAGCAAGGCAAAGGCTAATAGAGTTCTGCTAAGAGAATTCATTGGTCATAGCATAGCAAACACCCTCTTCCAACACACAAGAGAAGACTCTACACATGAACATCACCAGATGGTTGAAACCAAAATCAGATTGATTATATTCTTTGCAGCCAAAGATAGAGAAGCTCTATACAGTGAGCAGAAATAAGACTGGGAGATGACTGTAGCTCAGATCATGAACTCCTTATTGCCAAATTCAGACTGAAATTGAAGAAAGTGGAGAAAACCACTAGAAGATTCAGATATGACCTAAATAAAATTCCTTACAACTCTAAAGTGGAAGTGGAAAAATAGATTTAAGGGACTAGATCTGATAGACAGAGTGCCTGATGAACTATGGACAGAGGTTCATGACATTGTACAAGAGACAGCAATCAAGACCATCCCCAAGAAAAAGAAATGCAAAAAGGCAAAATGGCTATCTGGGAAAGTCTTACAAATAGCTGTGAAAGAAGGAAAGTGAAAAGAAAAGGGGAAAAGGAAAGATATACCCATTTGAATGCAGAGTTCCGAAGAATAGCAAGGAGACATAGAAAGCCTTCCTCAGGGATCAATGCAAAGAAATAGAGGAAAACAACAGAATGGAAAGACTAACGATCTCTTCAAGAAGAGTAGAGATACCAAGGGAACATTTCCTGCAAAGATGGGCTCAAATAAAGGACAGATAGTAGGGACCTAACAGGAGTGAAAATGAAAGTGAAGTTACTCCAGTCTGAAAGTGAAGCCACTCAGTTGTGTCCCACTCTTTGCGATCCGTGTGGATTCTAGCCCACCAAGCTCCTCCATCCGTGGTATTCTCCAGGCAAGAATACTGGAGTGGGTTGCCATTTCCTTCCCCATAACAGAAGTAGAAGATATGAATAAGAAGTGGCAAGAATACAGAGAAGAACTGCACAAAAAAGATCTTCATGATCCAAATAATCACCGATGGTGTGATCACTCACCTAGAGGCCAGACATCCTGGAATGTAAAATCAAGTGGGCCTTAGGAAGCATCACTACGAACAAAGGCTAGTTGGAGGTAAAGGAATTCCAGTTGAGCTATTTTCAAATCCTGAAAGATGACACTGTGAAAGTGCTGTACTCAATATGCCAGCAAATTTGGAAAACTCAGCAGTGGCCACAGGACTGGAAATAGCCATTTTTTCATATCCAATCCCAAAGAAAGTCAATGCAAAAGAATGCTCACACTAACCTCACAATTGCACTCATCTCACATGCTAGTAAAGTAATCCTTAAATTCTCCAAGCCAGGCTTCAGCAATGCATGAACTGTGAAATTCCAGATGTTCAAGCTGGTTTTAGAAAAGGCAGAGGAACCAGAGATCAAATTGTCAGCATCTGGCTGGATCATGGAAAAAGCAAGAGAGTTCCAGAAAAATATCCATTTCTGGCTTTATTGACTATGTCAAAGCCTTTGACTGTGTGGATCACAATAAACTGTGGAAAATTCTGGAAAGAGATGGGAATAACCAGACCACCTGACCTGCTTCTTGAGAAACCTATATGCAGGCCAAGAACTAACAGTTAGAACTGGGCATGGAAACAACAGACTGGTTCCATTCAAGAAAAGGAGTACATCAAGGCTGCATATTGTCACGCTGCTTATTTAACTTATATGCAGAGTACATCATGAGAAACGCTGGGCAGGATGAAGTAAAGCTGGAATCAAGATTGCTGGGAGAAATATTCAATTACCTCAGATATGCAGATGACACCACCCTTATGGCAGAAAGTGAAAGAAGAATTAAAGAGCCTCATGATGAAAGTGAAAGAGGAGAGTGAAAAAGTTGGCTTAAATTTCAACATTTAGAAAACTAAGATCATGGCATCCAGTCCCATCACTTCATGGCAAATAGATAAGGAAACAGTGGACACAGCACCTGACTTTATTTTTCTGGGCCTCCAAAATCACTGAAGGTGGTGATTGTAGCATGAAATTAAAAGAAGTTTGCTCCTTGGAAGAAAAGTTGTGACCATCCTAGACAGCACATTAAAATGCAGAGACATTACTTTGTCAACCAAGGTCCATGTAGTCAAGGCTGTGGTTTTCCCAGTGGTCATGTATGGATGTGAGAGTTGGACTATAAAGAAGGCTGAATGCCGAAGAATTGATGCTTTTTGAACTGTGGTGTTGGAGAAGACTCTTGAAAGTCCCTTGGACTGCAAGAAAATCCAACCAGTCCATCCTAAAGGAGATCCGTCCTGGGTGTTCATTGGAGGGACTGATGTTGAAGCTGAAACACCAATCCTTTGGCCACCTGATAAGAAGAGCTGACTCATTTGCAAAGACCCTGATGCTGGGAAACATTGAAGGCCAGAGGGAGAAGGGGATGACAGAGGATGAGATGGTTGGATGGCATCAATCGACTCAATGAACATGGGTTTGGGTGGACTCCGCGAGTTGGTGAGGGACAAGGAGGTCTGGTGTGCTGCGGTTCATGAGGTTGCAAAGAGTCAGAGATGACTGAGTGATTAAACTGAACTGAACTGAAACTCCTTAAATAATTTATCTTATATTTTGGTCTTTTTATATGATTTTTCTGTTTCAATTTCAAATGTGGATGTGAACAAAGTTACTTTTCAAAAACAAATAAATATATAAACAGAATTTTTAACTTTAAAAATTATTTTTTAGTTATGAAAGTATGATAACACATTTACGAGATACTTGGCAAATACAGAAAAAAAGTTACCTATAGCTCCACTCTTAAATATAATTTTTAAATCAATTTAAAAGTTCTATAACAATAAAAAATCTTTTCACTAAATTTTAACAACCTGAGAAAATCTACATTAATGAATCTAAAACTCCTGTAAAAGCATTAAATTAAAAAATCAGCATTAATATACAACTACAACTTAACTCTACGTGCTTTGGCTAGATGTCTACTTTTGAATGAAAAACAACATAAAAAGGAACCTAAATATTATGATAAATTAATCATAGAGAGTTTGGGCCAGAAGCAAGGGTAACATAGCAACAGAGAGATATATCACTTGGGCAGATTCATAAATCTTAAAGTACCATTTTATTAACTAAGCTGATAATTATGTGCTTCATATAGTGATGATCAGAAATAATTAATTTAGGATTAGTAAAATATCCTTAAGTTGTACTTAGTCATATGATATTCAACTAAAATTAAGCAAATTAAAAGCATAATGAGATATAACTAAATCTTTTTTTTTTTTTTTTTTTTTTGGCTGCTTCAGGTCTTTTTTTTTTTTTTTTTCGCTTTTATTTTTTTTTTATTTTTTTAATTTTTAAATTTTTTTTATTTTTCAAATTTTAAAATCTTAATTCTTACATGCGTTCCCAAACATGAACCCCCCTCCCATCTCCCTCCCCACAACATCTCTCTGGGTCATCCCATGCACCAGCCCCAAGCATGCTGCACCCTACGTCAGACATGGACTGGCAATTCAATTCTTACATGACAGTATACATGTTAGAATTCCCATTCTCCCAAATCATCCCACCCTCTCCCTCTCCCTCTGAGTCCAAAAGTCCGTTATACACATCTGTGTCTTTTTTCCTGTCTTGCATACAGGGTCGTCATTGCCATCTTCCTAAATTCCATATATATGTGTTAGTATACTGTATTGGTGTTTTTCTTTCTGGCTTACTTCACTCTGTATAATTGGCTCCAGTTTAAATCTTTATGAGACTGACTAAAATAAAAAATACCAACTACACCAAATGCTGGTAAGGATTCAGAGCAGTAAGACTTCAGTAGCAAAGAACCCTTACAGAATTGGGCTTAGTTTCTTCATTTCATCTTCAATAGAAAGACAAAGACAGGAAATAGATAATTTTAGGACTGGTATCAGGAAAATAGAAAATAAGCCTATAGTAAATTTTAGTGCTAGACAGTAATGAAATGCTAAAAGGATTTTGCATAGTATTGAGCATATTTCAAAGTATTGAGCCTAGCTCCAGTAACCAAAACAGGAACAGTTTAAGTAATAAAATAAAAAGAATTTTGGATTAAATTCCTAAGAGTAAAAGAAATATCCATGAGTCTGTAATGATATAAATAAATGATTGAATAATTATATAACTTTCGGGAAAAAAAAGCAAACCTTCCCTTCAGAAGAATTTCAAATAATAATTGTAGAAGAGATACATAATAATAATAATAATTGCTACAGGCAAGATCCACTTATATCTGTTAAAATTAGTAGGCCTAAATCTTAAGAGACAAGATATTTGTATATTCTCAGACATTCTCTCCCATTATATTAGTTATTGTGATGACTTTAACTGGTGTCAAGGGCAGAGGTCTCAGAAGAAACAAAATCTGTTGACATCTTGATCTTGGAGTTTCAGCCTCCAAACCTGTGAGAAAAAAAAATGTTTAATTTTTTTTAAACAATAAAGAGTTTGAAAGTGAAAGCAAGTCAAATACACATCCTACTATATTAAATAAGCCATTTTCCTTATATTTTGTCCATCACCTCTTTTAATGGCTAAATCTGTTTCTTCAATTAACATTCACTATAAATATGAATGTTTTGTTAATTATTTAGTTCATACACGCTTGTTATAGAATGCCCATATAGGGAGAGCTTTTGTTCATTCCTTTCTCTCTCTTGTCTTTTTCAGCATAGATAAATTTGGAGTCTGGATTTTTTTTTTTTTTTTGACTAAGTAACAGGATGTGCTTTCTTTATTGTGCATAAGAGAAAGCAATACAAACTATAGAATGTTCATTCTGGTCTGCTTGGATGTGTGGCCCTTTAATAACATGCTGTGAATTAGTTGAATTATTTCAAAATTTAATATTTTATTAATATATTCCAATATAGAAGTGCAAATCTAGAATAAACAACCCTGCATGCAATTTACATGTCCATGCAGGCGTTGCCACGGTGTTTTCAAAGTAATTTCAGTAACTTCTTACTATTTTAAATCAGTCTTTCACAGTTATTGGTGAGATTATGAACATTTTCTGTTCAACAGATTATACTGACTGTAGTGTAACAAGAAAGTAATTACCAGTTGCTTCATGCTAGTGTGACTAACATCATATCACTTAGCATATTACTGAAAAGAATTGAAGAGTAACATTTTCCAGTTGATCTATGAGAAAATTTGTTTCATAAATAAGTATGCTTTGTCAGCAAAGAAGGGAAATGAACTTTTAGGTAATATGACTTCCTATCTTTTGTGTCTTATGAAGGATGAGAAAATAAACCATATGCTCAGTAATACACACCTCTTTCTATATGCACAAATTTCAACTGCTATCAGATGATATCATACTGTGATAAAACACTGTGGCCATTATTTCTGCATGAATAACTTGAGAAGAAAATGGGATGAGAGTTTCCCTGGTAATCCATTAAAAAAAAAAAAAGAAAAACTTCTGAAAAATAAATTTTCCATTAGCAAAATATATATAAGACCACAATTTCCAATGGAGTGACTGCATATTGAGAGAGACCATTCTGTAATGGAAAAGTTAATGTGGTTGGTTTGCTGTGATAGGAGCATGAGAAGGAGAAGCAGAGATGCATGCCCACACCTGGATTCTTAGAGATTTAGCAATGGAAGCATCCCTGAGCAGCTACAAGGGACCTTGATTATGAACAACTGTTAAGACTTAGAGAGAAACTAGCATCTGTGGGAAAACTGAGCATGTTTTAAATCTATTATGCTCTCTCATAACCAACACTTTTTATAAATACAATGTGCTTTCCTTGGAGGAATAATATGAAATGCAATAGTATATATGTGTCAATAATTCATTGGTTATTGGATTTTCTTTTACTCATTTTCATTCAAAATATTATTGTGTCTAATATGCATAAATCACTATGCCAGAAATTGGGGTTTCAGTAGTGATCAAATCAGGCATGGTCCTCATCTCTGTAGAATCCATAGTCTGGTGGACACTATAAATGAACGCATGTAAGAATTAAAGATTTTAAAATTTAAAAAATAAAAAAATAAAAATTTAAAAAAAAGGAAAAAAATTTTCAAAAGAAATAAAAACAAATTATGTGGTTGTAAAATTAATGCAAGTTTTGATACAGACAAGCAGAATGGGAAGAAAAGAGGACCATAACACTCTGAAGAAATTCAAGCTGGACAATCTTTGAAGGTTTTAACTGTTAAAATAGAAATTGTGAGGGCTTCCCTGGTGGCTCAGCTAAATCAAGAATCTGCCTGTAATGCAGGAGATACTTTATCCCTAGGTCAGGAAGATCCCCTGGAGGAGGTAATTGCAACCATTCCAATATTCTTGCCAGGAAAATCCCATGGACAGAAGAGCTATATGGGGTATAGACCACGGGGTCATAAAAGGTTGAACATAACTGAAGCAACTGAACACACCCCCATGCACACACACACACACACACGGATTGTGAAGAGAACATAGAATGGGAAGATTGCTCCAGACAGAGACAGAAACTGGTGCAAAAGCCCTACAGTGAAAGGAGCCTAGAGTATTTTACAAAAAAAGATGCCGTGTATAAATTGTGGTGATAAGGGGAGGATAGGGTGTAGAGTAAGTGCTGTAGGGCAAGGGGAGAATGCTAGAAAGGAAGCCCACATATTGATTAATTAGCTCTTTCATTCAGTGAATATTTTATTCACTAGTAAACCAAGTTTGTAATAACATGCCTGGCACACCTTTGAGAGCCTCACAATCTGGTGGGAAAGAAAGAGAAATCATGTTGGCACAGAGACTAATTTAAATACAGTGGATTCCTAAGAGTGCTGTGAAAGAAAGACTACTTTATGGATGGGAGGAACTATTCAGGGAGGTTAAAGAAATTCCTAGGGAGGTGAAAACTGTACTGAGGTTTCATAAGTGAGATTTTAGGGCTTCAATCCAAAATGACTTTTATTTTACTACATGTTGTAGTCTAATTTTTTCTAGAACCTGGATTACCGGTAAATAAAATTTTCACAAAATTTTGAGTTTTATAACTGAGATGTACTATGACAGAAAACATCAGAGTTAAAACAGGAGACTGCACTTGGCCCTTCTTAGCCAACTTTGCAGAAGAGGTCATGCAAGCTGAGCCCTGAAAGGTCACGAGGAATCCTATAAAATGAAAGAGTGTAACAGAACAAAAGGAAGAGAGGAGAGTTTGTGAAAGGTCATGGAGACGAAAAACAACACCTTTCAGGAAGCTTTCACATATTCACCATGGTGTAGGTCTGTTTGGAAGAATGGCTGGATAGAGAAGAACTGCTCTGGCAGGACTGGCAGGATCTGCAAAGTTCCTAGGGGGAGATGGAGCTTATACTTCATGAGTTTATACCTTGGGGCTGCCATTTAAGGTTTTTAAATTACCTGATAGCACTTGTATTTTACAAAGGTCACTTCTAATTTGATTTAAAAAAAAGTCTATATTTGAGCAAAGAAGATGCTGTATAAAAATTCTTAAATATTGCCACTGAAGTACTCCTGATGGAAGAGGAAAGGAAGCATATTCTAGGGATCTAGTAGGGGAATCTGAAATTGCTCTTTGGCTGTAAAGGTGTGGGGCCCTAAATGGGAAATCTGAAAGATGGCTTAGCTTTGTGGCTGGAAACAAAGTTGGCGCCCTGGCAGAAGAGATAGGGGTGGTCTATGTTACAGTTTTTGATTGGCTCTCTTGATTTCCGTGCTCGTGGACAGCATGTGATCATCATAGACGCCTG
Organism: Capra hircus; assembly: GCF_001704415.2. Taxonomy (NCBI): domain Eukaryota; kingdom Metazoa; phylum Chordata; class Mammalia; order Artiodactyla; family Bovidae; genus Capra; species Capra hircus. The sequence continues at coordinate 12,129 of NW_017216274.1, forward strand.
TTATAATGAAGGTACATGATGATTTGACCTTTAACGTGATTGGTGCAACTATGGAAAGTCCCTCGCAAAACCCCCTTGCTTACCTATATAAACGAAGAGTTTGTAGCAATAAAGCGGAACTGCTTAGATGGAACCCTGTCGCGTCTGATTGTCTCTCACTGACAGGGCCTGGGTTGGCTGACAGCAGGCTCAACTCTCCTCTGGACCCCTCGGCTTTGCTGAAGGAAGTTCCACTGCCTCTCTCTTTCTGCGGAGCGCCCCCACAGAAACGATTTCAACTTTAAGAAATAAATTAATGTAAATATTCTAAACTACTCTGTGAAATTATATTTGCATTTTTTGATAATTATAATACATTCTCCCATATAAAAATTGTTTTGAAGGAAATGTAAAGGCCTAGAAAAAAGTATCAGTTTGCAACTTGGCATCCCAGTATGTGACCACTTGGGGTTAATAAAACAGTTTAAGAAACAAGATCACACATTTAACAAACAGGAATGTAGATATGCATAGAATGTTGATAGAAAAGCTATACACATGTATGTAGACAACTGAAATGAAACAAAGCAGAAATAAAAGCAAAACATTTTTGCTACTAAATTAACATAAGAACAGTTGCAGAAGAACTTCACCTGATTTGAATATTGCATCTATAAATATGTAAGTCATTTTGTAGTAAATCATTTTAGAGATATTTGCTATGAATTCTTAATTTGCTTAAAGCTATATTTTAAAAATATATGTGTGAAACAATCTTTCTCTTTGGTTGATTTATACTTTATTAATGAATTTCCCTAAATTACATTTGCTATAATTTGCATTTCAAGTAATTTAAAATTCTTAACATTGATAAGAATGAAATCCTTGTTCAGTGTCTATGTCCCCATTTTTACTCCAAATACTAAAGCAAGGCATGCCTAGGAAAAACACCCAATATACTTCATTATGCCAATTACATTTCTCTTTCCTGAGAAACAGAAAATAAGTACAAATTGATAATCAATGTAGGACCTCATTTTTTATTTTTTATTTTAAAATTTTTATTTTTACTATATTTTGCTTTACAATACTGTATTGGTTTTGCCATACATTGACATGAATCAGCCACGGGTGTACATGAGTTCCCAATCCTGAACCCCCTCCCATCTCCCACTCCATATATCTCTCTGGATCATCC
>NW_017216275.1:0-13305 GCF_001704415.2 Capra hircus
AACAAACTCTCCCTTTTTGAAGTCCGTAATAGATTTACATCTATTTTACATTTCTAGTATATTGAGCAAAGTCCCAGGGCAAGCATTGTGGGGTTGGGGGATTGCCATAGCAGGAAGTTCTAATGTTCACGAGGGTTTACCCTTAGTATGATTTGGCATATCCTTAGACCAACTGCACAGCTGCAATTAAAAGTTAAGCAGAGTAAACAAACATATCTCTTCTAGATTATCTGGTGAACTTAGACCAGCTTGTGTGTTTACATGTGGAGGAAATATGATAGAAGGATGGGGAAGTGGAGAAACGGAGAAAGTACATACTTGCTAATCACTGAGGTCTGGCTCATAATTCAGAGAGGAGCCCAGACTACCACCAAGGGGGCAAAAACTCTCAAGCAGTCCGTAGTGACTTCAGAAGCACGATTGCTTGGAAACTCTTACTGGTACAAAACCAAGAGAGTAGCTTATTTGAAATAGGATTATCCTGGTCCACTTCCTTGTGCCTTGGCTCTGAATAAAAACCAAGGTTACCTTTGTTCTTAGAAGACTGACTTCCCAGGAGTAACTCCTGAGAAAGCTGGTATCCCATGGGGGAGGGTATTGCCTTTGAGGCTTCCCTGGGCTGTGATATGATCACGCCATCCCTGGCTGCTCCATAACTTGCTGTGTGACCTTGGCAAGCCCCTTAACATCTCTGAGCCTCACCTTCCTTACAGAGAAAAATGAGACTGGAAAGATAGAGGAAATGATTATCTAGAGTCTCTTCCAGCTCCAACATTCTATGACAGATTTCCTGGCTGTGGTGGCCCATCTTCCATGATAAAATGACCCCAGAGAAACAGAGGACTAGTTCATATTTTCCTCCCCTCCCTTTTTTTCTCTCCTCACCCTTGCCCATACTATTCTTCCCCGTACTTTTCCCAAATACCAAAATTTCCCTTGAACTTGAAACTGGGACGGAATTGACAAAAGATGTGATGTTTCTCATATATGTTTAATAAGCTAGAATGCCTTCAGTTAGGGAGATAAGACCTTGGCAAGTCCAGCACCAGAAACACAGTTTCTAAAGGGCACGTCCTCATTATGTTTCATTCAGGGCTTTTTCAAGAACGAAAGATAGTTAACAATGAAACAAAAGCAAAGTAAATCCATTTGTGCCCATCTGCATCCTCTTCACAGGGCAATGTCTAACTCTGGAAGCAATGGTAAAAAATTACAACAAAGAATGCTGTTGTGATTCAACAGGGAGACAGCACAAGTTAGTTTCTTTCAGTATGCAAAAGGTCGAGGAAGGGGTCGAATATGATTAGGTTGCAAGAGGTTTGTTCTGCAAAAGCTCAGGGAACTTTTCATCCATGTTGTAGCTGGGGTTCCTGAAATTCCCTGAAGTATCTATTCTGCTAAAAATGTTTCAGAGAATGTTTTGGGGGGCACAGGGGAGGGGGAGAAGGCAAAAGAGAAATAGTGTCAAGGAAAGGTTCAACAATCTGGTTTATGCCAGAGAAGGCTCGGAATTAGATGTTTCTCAAGGCTGACAGTACAGTAGTGAGAAGCACATTGGATTTGGAGTCCAAGTCAGAACCTGAGCCTCCTCACTCACACAGAACTCCACCTAACACTTTGCTCACGTGTCTGCTGTGAAGGTCAAAGAGAGATCTGTTTAAGGGCTTGGAAAATGGCAGCTACTCACATTGGCCACTGTCATGAAGAGGTCATGCTCTTTGGAAAGAGAAATGCATTTTGAACTAAGCAGGGTTTGTTGTAAAGGAGGCTGTATTTGGGGGATGAAGAGGCTTCAGAGATCTGCACCTGCTCTTTTCCACAGGGGTCTCTTCCTACAGGGACAGATTGCTTGTGGCTGGTGAGGCAGGGCCCTGTGGGGAATTGCGCTGGGAGGGCAGGGGAAGCAGCCTTGGGGACTCCGGCTGGGGAGTTATCTGGGGACCTTGAGAGGTGCTTGAGAGAAGGGCTAGTGCAAGGGCTGGGAGTGCACCCTCCTAGTGCTGCAGCCCACGTGCTGAGGGCCAGCTCAGCCCTCCTTCTAGCTACACCTGTTAGGTGGATGATTATCATGATGTGATTTCTTTTGTCCTGTGATTCCTACCTCATCATATGTGAAGCTTGCTCCATTTCAACTATGTTAAGATATTTAAATGGTTAAAAATGGAGTCCCAGTGGCCAATGTGAACTTCCGTATTTGTTATTTTGAAACATTTGCTCTAGGACTACACATTTCTTAGGGTATAAATAAGAGAATTTATTTAGATAAAAAGTATGATGGGAAATGTACGTGCCTGGAACAGAAAGAGGGAACTGATAGCCAAGACCCCTTCCCTAGGGTAATGGTTACTCCTTAAAAGAAACCACTAAGCTGAAGCACTTGATGGCTCTTTGCTGGGGGACCTGACTCCCACACTGCTGAGAGTTGTTGCTGGCAAAGTCAGGGACCTGCCAGAAGGTGACTTGCAACTCACACATCACCAGACCTGCTGCCACAGCAGAGACTACTGGTCTCGCTGAGATGCCTCCTTCTGGACTTTCCTTGGGGTAGTGCATTACCTCTCTTTTCCTACTTTAACTAACACGTGTTGTGGGCTAATTGTCTACAATGAACCAAGTGATTCACGAGTGGAACGATGGCTACTGTTCCGTCCATCTCGTATTCCAGTGATTTTTACCTGCTCTTGCTGCCAGGCCCTGCAACGAGCATTAAACCTTCCCCTCTCTGAAGGTTCAAGTAATCATCCCACAGAACTACAGATTCAGAGGTCTAGGGGTTGCTGTTCCTCTCAGTTAACTCATTTCCTTCCACTATCTGATGGTCTTGTCTCTTAGCCTTCCAGTGCGCTTAACTCCTCCCGAATTCGTTGCCCTCTATCTCTTTCCTGTTTCAGGTCCTTCCTGTAGGTTCTCTCTCTCTCTCTCTCTCTCTCTCTCTCTCACACACACACACACACACACACACACAGAGTCTTTCCCCAGTCCTTCCTTTCGGGCAGTCTTCCAACCCTCCTAGAGAGCTTCATTCCTTCCTACATAATAAAGAAGTCCTGACCCCATATTCTTGTGTCCTGCAAACTCTGACTACTTGGATTTCAACAGGAGGCTAGTGGATGCTTGCCTGTGTTGACCCTACGTGTGTGTGGTAGGTGGGGCAGCAGAGGGGCCAACTGGATATGGAAAGAAAATGTTACATGGTTATGGATAAGATGTGGTTTTCTAATCCACTTCTGCTTAGATGCTGCACCAAAGATGGACTGAATCCCCTCCTAAAATGAACCCACAGGAAACACACACCTTGGTATTTCCAGACAAAAGTACAGAAAATTGTGAACATGTGTGTTTGTGTGTGGGTGTAAGAGAGAGAGTGGGGGAGAGAGGAAGAAGGAGAGAGAGAAGGCGAGGGATTTTAAGACATTCTATTTTTAAGTGGAATACTTTTAAATTTTAATTTTCAAATTTTCAATTTGGAGCCTGCATAGATGGCTAAAAACCATTTAAGATCTTGTAAGCTTTAATGTCCACATGATAATGAAGGACAGTCAGAGCAAACTGAAGTAAATGATAATTCCAGCAGATTTGAATATGATCTTGAGGCTTCATAGTGAATCTCCATAATGACTAGCAAAGACAGCAGTACCAAGTATCCACAGCAAGTATTCCACATAGCTCATTAAAAATTCTCTAACTTGACCAAAAAGAGTTTGCAGAACAACACATCATTCAAACTGGAGCATAACAAGTACACTAATGGCTTTAGTGAATCCATTAATGGATTCATTAATGGCTTTAGTTTAAATGAGAAGTAAAAATGGTGTTGACTTTATTTTTAGTCTTTCAGTCAGAGTTCAGGTATGTCTTTGCACATATACAAATGCATCATTTCAGCTTGGCCGTTTCTTCTGAGCCTAAACCCAGATCCACAATCCACGTCTCTAACAAGTTTTCTCCTATTCAGTGATTCTGAAACTTTGAAAGACGCTTCGAGCAATTTTCTTGTTCCCATCATCTTATTTTTAGCCCAGATGTGTTTTTTTGTTAGCCACAAGAATTCTTGAGACTCATTCAAAATTACATAATTGATTTTCAATGTTACTACAACAATAGTTCTTTATTGATCAGTTTTCTGTGTGATAAAAACTCCTATGTAGAGTTTTGTTATATAAAACTTTGTGCTCATTTGCATCTCTACAGTTATAAAGCCTAGGTTTAACATAAGCATCTGAGTACCTCCTACACTTTAAAAACTGTCCACAGCTTACTTGTTATGGTTTTGGAAGTACCATCTTCTTTATAAGATTGTACCTAAGAGGTAGGGAGCATGCATTCAGCTAGCATATACGTCTACTCATGTCCACATGCAGCAGCGCTCAGGAGAACCAGCCCATGCTGAGGCCGCTACCATGCACCAACAGTTACAACACAGTGGTTTAGATCGTCTTTCCTCAAAGGGTCGGTTTAGGGTTTCCAGATAAAAGACCAATAGGAAATACACAGATACGTAGAATGAGATTATTGTTAGGAATTGGCTCAGGCAGTTATGGAGGCTGAGAGTTCCATCTGCTGCCTGCAAGCTGAAGTCCTAGGAAGCCAGTCCGGTGTATAGTTCTAGACTGAACCTGAAAATCTGAGAACCAACGGAGCTGATCTAAGTCCCCATCAGAGCCCAAAAGCCTGAGAGTGAGGAGTGCTGATGTCTAAGGGCAGACATCCTGGTCTAGGCAGAGGGCAAACTCACCTTTCCTCTTTTTCTTCTATTCAGACCCTCAACAGATTGGATGACACCCACCTGCATGGTGAGGATGCTCTTTCTTCCTCAGTCTGCTGATAAACACTGGATTCCGTCCAATGCTAATCTCTCCGGAAACACCCTCACAGACACACCCGGAAATAGTGTTTTACCAGCCATCTGGGCATCCCTTACCCCAGTCAAATTGATGCAGAAAACTAATCATCTCAGGGTCTGAGTGTTGATCTTCTCAGTGGCATCTGTGTTCCCAGTCTCCTCACTGGTAAAAATAGTATGTAAGGGATTTCTGTGTGTTGATTTTATATCCTGCAACTTTACTATATTCATTGATTAGCTCTAGTAATTTCTGGTGGAGTCTTTAGGGTTTTCCATGTAGAGGATCATGTCATCTGCAAACAGTGAGAGTTTTACTTCTTCTTTTCCAATTTGGATTCCTTTTATTTCTTTTTCTGCTCTGATTGCTGTGGCCAAAACTTCCAGAACTATGTTGAATAGTAGCGTGAAGTGGACACCCTTGTCTGTTCCTGACTTTAGGGGAAATGCTTCAATTTCTATCACCGTACACAAAAATAAACTCAAAATGGATTAAAGATCTAAATGTAAGACCAGAAACTATAAAACTCCTAGAGGAGAACATAGGCAAAACACTCTCAGACATAAATCACAGCAGGATCCTCTATGATCCACCTCCCAGAATTCTGGAAAAAAAGCAAAAATAAACAAATGGGATCTAATTAAAATTAAAAGCTTCTGCACAACAAAGGAAAATATAAGCAAGGTGAAAAGACAGCCTTCTGAATGGGAGAAAATAATAGCAAATGAAGCAACTGACAAACAACTAATCTCAAAAATATACAAGCAACTTCTGCAGCTCAATTCCAGAAAAATAAACGACCCAATCAAAAAATGGGCCAAAGAACTAAATAGACATTTCTCCAAAGAAGACATACGGATGGCTAACAAACACATGAAAAGATGCTCAACATCACTCATTATTAGAGAAATGCAAATCAAAACCACAATGAGGTACCACTTCACACCAGTCAGAATGGCTGCGATCCAAAAATCTGCAAGCAATAAATGCTGGAGAGGTGTGGAGAAAAGGGAACCCTCCTACACTGTTGGTGGGAATGCAAACTAGTACAGCCACTATGGAGAACAGTGTGGAGATTCCTTAAAAATTGCAAATAGAACTACCTTATGACCCAGCAATCCCACTCTGGGCATACACACGAGGAAACCAGAATTGAAAGAGACACATGTACCCCAATGTTCATCGCAGCACTGTTTATAATAGCCAGGACATGGAAACAACCTAGATGTCCATCAGCAGATGAATGGATAAGAAAGCTGTGGTACATATACACAATGGAGTATTACTCAGCCGTTAAAAAGAATTCATTTGAATCAGTTCTGATGAGATGGATGAACTGGAGCCAATTATACAGAGTGAAGTAAGCCAGAAAGAAAAACACCAATACAGTATACTAACATATATATGGAATTTAGGAAGATGGCAATGACGACCCTGTATGCAAGACAGGAAAAAGACACAGATGTGTATAAGGACTTTTGGACTCAGAGGGAGAGGGAGAGGGTGGGATGATTTGGGAGAATGGGAATTCTAACATGTATACTATCATGTAAGAATTGAATCGCCAGTCCATGTCTGACGCAGGGTGCAGCATGCTTGGGGCTGGTGCATGGGGATGACCCAGAGAGATGTTGTGGGGAGGGAGGTGGGAGGGGGTTCATGTTTGGGAACGCATGTAAGAATTAAAGATTTTAAAATTTAAAAAAAATAAAAAAAAAAAAAAAAAAAAAAAAAAAAAATAAAAAAATTTACAGAAAATAGCAAAAATAAAAAGATTTTTTTTTTTTTTTTTTTAAATTTTAAAATCTTTAATTCTTACATGCGTTCCCAAACATGAACCCCCCTCCCACCTCCCTCCCCACAACATCTCTCTGGGTCATCCCATGCACCAGCCCCAAGCAAGCTGCACCCTACGTCAGACATGGACTGGCGATTTTCTTACATGACAGTATACATGTTAGAATTCCCATTCTCCCAAATCATCCCACCTCTCCCTCTCCCTCTGAGTCCAAAAGTCCTTATACACATCTGTGTCTTTTTTCCTGTCTTGCATACAGGGTCGTCATTGCCATCTTCCTAAATTCCATATATATGTGTTAGTATACTGTATTGGTGTTTTTCTTTCTGGCTTACTTCACTCTGTATAATTGGCTCCAGTTTCATCCATCTCATCAGAACTGATTCAAATGAATTCTTTTTAACGGCTGAGTAATACTCCATTGTGTATATGTACCACAGCTTTCTTATCCATTCATCTGCTGATGGACATCTAGGTTGTTTCCATGTCCTGGCTATTATAAACAGTGCTGCGATGAACATTGGGGTACATGTGTCTCTTTCAATTCTGGTTTCCTCCGTGTGTATGCCCAGAAGTGGGATTGCTGGGTCATAAGGTAGTTCTATTTGCAATTTTTTAAGGAATCTCCACACTGTTCTCCATAGTGGCTGTACTAGTTTGCATTCCCACCAACAGTGTAGGAGGGTTCCCTTTTCTCCACACCCTCTCCAGCATTTATTGCTTGCAGATTTTTGGATCGCAGCCATTCTGACTGGTGTGAAGTGGTACCTCATTGTGGTTTTGATTTGCATTTCTCTAATAATGAGTGATGTTGAGCATCTTTTCATGTGTTTGTTAGCCATCCGTATGTCTTCTTTGGAGAAATGTCTATTTAGTTCTTTGGCCCATTTTTTGATTGGGTCGTTTATTTTTCTGGAATTGAGCTGCAGAAGTTGCTTGTATATTTTTGAGATTAGTTGTTTGTCAGTTGCTTCATTTGCTATTATTTTCTCCCATTCAGAAGGCTGTCTTTTCACCTTGCTTATATTTTCCTTTGTTGTACAGAAGCTTTTAATTTTAATTAGATCCCATTTGTTTATTTTTGCTTTTATTTCCAGAATTCTGGGAGGTGGATCATAGAGGATCCTGCTGTGATTTATGTCTGAGAGTGTTTTGCCTATGTTCTCCTCTAGGAGTTTTATAGTTTCTGATCTTACATTTAGATCTTTAATCCATTTTGAGTTTATTTTTTGTGTGCGGTGTTAGAAAGTGATCTAGTTTCATTCTTTTACAAGTGGTTGACCAGTTTTCCCAGCACCACTTGTCCTATATTTTTAGATGTGTTTTTCGACATGTTCCAGATGACCAGTTCCTACAGATTCAATGATAGCAAACCTATGAATCATAGGGCTTCTTTTCAACCTCCTGGGTCACACATGCCTTACCAAGCTTTCCTGACATTTTCTGCTTATACAGGTTTTGTCCTTGACATTTCCTGCTTATACAGGGTTATCAGCATGATGTCTTCAACATCGTGAATGCCTTTGACATTCTACAGGAAGCACATATAGTTTGGGTTTCTTCCAACCATATTATAACAGAGGGTGGCAAAGTTAGCAAAGTTTTGCTGCAAAACCAAAACTGAATAGTGATGTCCATTTCCAAATGAATATTTTTAAAATCATGTTTTAAATATTTATTTATTTGGCTGTATCAGGGTCTTAGCTGTGGCACATGAGCTCTTCATTTTGGCATTCAGCTTCTCTCCAGTTGTGGTGCTCAGGCTTACTTGCCACTTGGCATGTGGGATCTTAGTTCCCCATCCGGGGATGGGACTCATGTCCCCTACACTGGAAGGAACATTCTTAACCATTGGGCCACCAAGGAAATCCCCCAGATGAATGTGAACTGTTTCTGTTCTTCCTTGCTGATACAGATGGAAAAAAAACATGTTTGGGAGATAAATGGCCAAATACCATCTACATATAATGATGTCAATTTTCTCTAGCCAAGATGTTATCTCTCCCAGAGCAGGTTTAATTAGGCAGCTTCTTGGTTGAGTCTGTAGTAGTCTGCATTTTTTCCAGGCTCAGTTTGGTTTTCTGGGCCAGCCTAGTGAACTAAATGCAGATATTTTGGAGACTTCACCTCTGCCTCCTTTGTATCTTTAGGGTAGTGCAAATCTCTGCCATTTCTCCTGCAATATTGTCACCGTCTTATTTGAGTTGGGGAGGGGAGATGTTTTAGAGGCTTCCATTTTGCCTTTTCCACCATAATAGATTTTACTTTATAGGCCAAAACCTAATACAGAAATTGCATTAATTGCCAGGAATATTAGCTAAAATTATACATTTGACAATGGGGAAAAAGACCACATGTAAGTCATGGGACCAGTGAATGCATTTTGAGCTGAACTTACACTAGGACTTTATTTCCTGGCAAAACAAAAATCCATGTGTTCCTGCTCTCACAGGGAAATTATGAAAGTAATTTGTGGTCTTCAGTATCAATGCCTACTTAGCTCTTGTGTGCAACAATCCTTAGAATGTTTAGGTATTCCATTTTCCCCAGTGCATAGTTACTCAAGTCAATGACTGTAGGTTTTTTTGGGAAAAGATGAAGTAATCATTATAGCCAGAATGCTACAGGATACTTCTTGAGGATCAAGTTTGTCCTGCATTCAATGGGTTCACAGTTGGAAAAGTGGCTCACATCTGGATATTAGACAAGAGATTGAGATATTTTACTAAGATGACTGCCTGAAGTCACCTTCTTAGATCATACTTCCTTGATTGTTGTTATTGTTGTTGTTAGAGAGATTGAGTGATACCCTCATTGGGTGCATATCTTTCTCACACCCAAGAAAGCTGCATTATTGATATATTAGCCATATCTTTAGTTCTCTGCTTGCCATGCTCCTCTGATTGTCATTCCAACCTTCCTACCTTTAAACAGTTAAGAGCAACTATCTAGACCCCACTTTTTCAGAACTTACCATCCCTATTCTTATCATGAGACCAGTTCTCAACATCTTCGCATGAATCCTAGCTTACAATTAGACATTAGACTGTAGGCTCTAACACTGATGGCTCTCTCACCAGCATATTTTTTATTACTTTGTTAAATAAAGTTTTGGCCCTCCTGCAGAACATAGTATACTAGTATTTTCCCCAGCCTTACATCATGCAAACACTCTGGCATTCTCCTTTCTCTGAAGTATTTCTTCTTTGACTATCATTTGCTATAGCCATCCTTTCATTTATTTGGGGTCACCATTTTCTGCAAGCTTCTATGAGATATCCTAGAAAATATTAGAACCATTTACTTCAGTCTTTCTTTGAATGTTTTCTCCCAGATTATTTTCCAAAAAGCAATTCCCCTGTGTGAATAAACTCTCCCTTATAAAACTGCATATTCTTTCTGAGTTTAGTTCCATATATATTTCCCAAGTTCCTCTCAAGACTGTTTAGCTTGGTCTGAATATTCTTGGGATATAATGCCTTTCTCCCTTTGCAATCCCATCACTTCCAAGGCCAGATTATGGTGGCCAGTAATTCTAGCTGTTGACCTATTTCCTAAGAGGAGATGTAGAAGGGGACATGTCTTGGAGGAGAGAGGTTTTCTTCAAGACAAATGGGAACACTAACTGCTAACAGAGAGAAGTGGGTGAGTTCAAGGAATCCAAAGAATTCAGAGGAATCTAGCAAATGAAGAGCATGAATACAGATGATCCCATATATCAGGATCCCATTTTTTCCCAATCAGAGCTCTAAACTTGGCCACATCATATTTGTTTAGGTTAACCTTTCCAGGAGCCAGGCTACTTTTTACCATTAGGTCCTGGGTTTTCTCTGTCGTTAGTATCTGGGAATAAGGGCTATTGTATGCAGTCAAGGAGCCCCTCTAGCTTTCACAGTTTGCTTCTCACTGACAGTTAATAACTCCCAGAACTTCATGTACTTTTTCAGAGTATCTTAACCCCTAACAATAGTTACCCAACTCCACAATCTTTATAAATACTGTATCTCTCATATTTCTCAAACATCTGCTGTATATATTATATCTGCTAGTAAGTTTACATCTACCAGTTTACCTCTCCAGTTCACTAAATAAAGTTTTTAACAATTTCATTGATACCTGGTTACAGAAGCTTTCCAAGTTCCATCTACTACTAGGAATTTGGATACTCACTGTGGGCTAGCTAGTAAGTGTTCCAGTCCATCTGCTTTACTAGATAAAACTGTTCCAGGTCAAGTTATCCATGAAGCAGGCACTAAGGAGATGTTTTTCCTATAAGAGTTTCATTGGGCAGTACTGTTATAATGCCTGAAGGGAATGGAACAGATCAGGTGTAGGCAGAGGGAGAACTTGGGCTCTGCCTAACCTCTTTCAAGCTCTGGCATGGATATTCAGAGTCGAGCCAACTTTTAAATCCTTGTATTAACCAGTTACTGGGTTCAGGATGTGCCTGGTATGGGAATATGATCTTGAACAAGAAGGCTTTCTTGAGCTAAGGGCAATTTCCAAAGGATTGACAGTTGAAGATAATTTGAGAGCAGCAGTCCCCAAACCTGGGTTCAACTATCCTTCAGTCCTGAAGAGGATATCTAAGTAACATGGCACACTGCTGGAGGCAATTAGATTGAAAACCACCGTCATAAAGCTGTGCCAGTTTGTAAACATGTGATTTCAGAACAAGGAACGAAAAATACATAATCCTTGTCACAAGAGGAGGGCTATTGCCATAGCAATAAAACACAAATATGCTGCCATACTATCAACTCTCAAATGATAAAAGTCCACTTGTGAAATGATTATCTAGGAGAAGTAAATTGGAATGATTTTCAGTTACCTTACAGTTTTTTTGTGACTTAGACTATCAGAAGCTGACGTTGAAAGGAAAACTACAATTACAAATCTATAGGGAAGTCATTCACCATATACACTCAGAATTATACTTTTATTTCCTACAGTTGCAATTATTACCTTCATAATCCTTATTCCTAGTCTTCTACCCTCTGGAGATAGGTATATAAAGTTTAAAATGAACTTAAACTATCCATTAAACTTGACATGCAGTGCCATACAAAATGCTTCAGTAAATGAAATTTGCTAAAATGTGTTAACACCTGAGCATTATAAGAAAAAGTTGATAATGGTACTTTTAGTTAATGACCATCACTTCAAACAAAATATAACAGTTCCTGAACTCCAGTAATATATTTATGTTGGGGTAGATTCATCCACCCCTAAATTTATATTCTGTTTTCCTTAGAAGAATGTTTGCAAGACTGCATTCTCCTCTATATAAAGTTTAGAAGGCAATAAAATCTCAGTTGCACTAATAAGAGTAAGAAATGATATTTCTTATCGCCCCTGAAAGAACAGTGCCCATATATATCACAATGCATTTTTCACATATTAAGTGAGTATTTCAGTCAAGTAGAGATATTATGATCACAGTATCCTTTCTTTTATTCATTTGAAATCCGTAGCCTGACATTGGGTATAATAACCCGGTATGATTTTCCTTGTTACAGATTTGTAGTTTGGATGATATTTTACATACATCAGCTACAAAGTCCATTTCCATCCTCTAATAGGTGGAAAGAGATCTCAAACCTAACTGCAGTTAGCATCATTTGGACAGTTTGTTGTTTGCTTTTAATGCAGATGCACAGACCACATACCCTAAATGATTCTCATTCATTTGGTCTGGGGTGGCCTGGACATCACATTTCTCCTAGCACGGAGAAGCACTTTAATATGGTATTTGGGTTACCCTTATATAAAGTGAACATTTAAGCTCAAGCCTCAAATATCTCTTGTATCCCCAAAGTCTGATTGTCTAATATTATTTAAAGTCTCAGGAGATAGTATAGCAAAACTGCAGATTAACTGCTACAAATCATTCACTCTGACTTTCTTTGCATTTCTCAACTTGTTCCTTAACCTTGAACTTCAGAGTAAACTTTGAGATGGAAATTAATGCACAGAAGAAATATCAATGCAAGAAAAATGGTTAGCTTCTGAAAAATGTTCAATTCATCTGTATGTAATAAAGAGAATATAATTTGGGTCTAGAAATTGGCATGGTGTATAGTTATGGAAAACCCACAATTTGCTATGTTTAAAGATCCCAGTCCTCAGGAACTATCATGTAAATATTACTTTGGACATATGCTACTTAGAATCCATAAAGAAAATTTTAATTCACATTCAATTGTAAGGTGTTAGCTTTATCAAACTTTCAAAATAAATAGTTGATTTACTATTTAAAAAGACATCAGAGGTGATTTACTGCAAATTCAAACTCAATTCTTATCTTAAATCTTGTTCTGAGAACCAAATTCATTATTCCCTCTTCTCTCCTAAATGTTCTTTCCTATATGCCAGTGAAAGAAATAAAACAAGGAATACTTAATTTCTAACTTTAAACAACTATGTTTGGTCTGTGTTGTCCCATCCTTCTTGTTCTCTAAATCCACTTAGTGTGACAACTTGACACAACAACTGTCTTTATTGATAAAATACATATCACCCTGGACAAACTTGTGGATTTAAAAATGTTCTTGCCATAGGAAAATTTATCCCTCGTTTCTAACTGTATGTTCAATCATATTTTATGATTTTGTTTTCAAAAAGCTGCGGTTGCTAAAATTGATGAGCTGTACTAATACCCACCAC
>NW_017216276.1:0-13304 GCF_001704415.2 Capra hircus
AGACTAGTTCGAGAAACTGGCCCCCATCCTTTATTGTTCAGAAGGCCTTTTATACTTTTTGATAAAACACGGAGATCAATGGGTAACACAAAATTATGTAGCGTTCGCAACCCAGATTCTTTCTGTATATTTTTGTATACAAAAGGTCTCAGGTGATTTACATTATCTTTTGGCCAAGACGCTTGTTAACACTTTTTGGCTCTTTTCCTTAATGAATGTTAATTTTGTTTCCCCTGAAGTGTTTTTTTTTTTAATCTGCATCTCCTTAAAGATTTAAGTTACATCTCTATAGAACAAAGGTGCAGTGGGATATAACAAAGAAGGTACTTAACTCAAAGATCTAATGTTTGCTAATAGCAGGTCTACTACTTGTTTTTCTATATACCAACTATATCTAAAATAAAGGATATGAAAATTTGGCAGCAAGCATTGACCCAAAAAATGAAACCTTTAATCAGTCCTATTCTAAAGATTTTGACTCCTCCGAAGCTCCTACATTCCTAGGATGTTTAAAGCTTCCTGTGCCTCCTGCGGTCAGGAGGCCTCAAACAATCACATGCGCAGCTGTACGAGTCCTGCAGGCAGGCTAGACAGCCATCGGAGGGGTTTTTGGATTGAAACACACTTTCAAATGCAGAAGACTAAAGCCCTGAATTGACTTTTTCCAGAAAATGTCAGAAGAGTGGAAAAGCAGAGCACAAAAGCCGGCAGATTTTTGTTGGGGTACATGCTTAGGAATTTGCAGAGGGGTCCCTGAAGTCTGAGCACGCCTTTCGTATGTCAGCTTCCTTCCTCATGACCTTGTCACGGCGGAATCCTCACACTGGCTCCCAGCAGGTGCCGGAACCTGAGGATTCCTCTCCAGTGCTGACATGGATCTTGGGTACTTCTGGAGTCTCCCCAGGGGAGTCAGTCCTCGTCTCGAGTTGGGGCATGAACGTGCGCTTTCCTCTCGAGCTGTAGCAGCAGAGTCACGATTCCCTTCGCATGGATCAAGAGATCTGTGGCTTTACCTCGAGGCTTTCCACGAGGCTTTCCCACGAGGCTTTCCCACAGGGCTGTCCCACGTGCCACCGTGGTGTGAGTGGATCCTCGGCTTGAAGGTCGAGGCAGTGCAGGGAAAACAGGTTTCCCTGGCATGGACTGAGACATCTGGGGGACTCTGGGAATGGTGGCACGACCCTGGAGTTCCTCTCGCCTTTACTGTGCAGAGCGCCTCCTCTTGGGATGCGACGGGAACGCCGGGAATTCTTTCCCGACCACGCAGGGAAATATCCCTGCTCTCGAGCTATGAGGCGGAAACGGGCTCCTCTGGATGTGGGCGGGACTCTCGTGCTTCCTCTCGAGTGGAGACGGTTATGTTGGGAACTTCTTGAGTTGCAGCAAGGGTGTGAAGGACCCTTTGGAAAGTCAAGAGGTTAGGTGTGATTAGCCTCGAGACGCCTCAGCGGAAACGGACCTAATCTCGCCTGGAAGGGAGAACCTCCTGGATTTTCTCGAGGTGCGGCAGGTGCTCTCGACTTACAATGGGGACCTCAGCGACCCGCTCTGGTGGCCTCAGGAAAGGCCAGTCCCCATGCGAGTTACTCCGGGGCGTTTCGGGATTCCTCTCCCGTCAATGACGGGGCCTAAGACGTTGTGTGGAGTCCTTGCCGGATCCTGAGGATTCCTCTCCAGTGCTGACATGGTCTTGGGGTACTTCTGGAGTCTCCCCAGGGGAGTCAGTCCTCGTCTCGAGTGGGGCATGCACGTGCGCTTTCTCCCGAGCTGTAGCAGCAGTGTCACACTTCCCTTTGCGTGGATCAAGGGATCTGTGGCTTTTCCTCGAGGCTTTCCCACGAGGCTTTCCCACGAGGCTTTCCACAGGGCTGTCCCACGTGCCACCGTGGTGTGAGTGGATCCTCGGCTTCAAAGTCGAGGCAGTGCAGGGAAAACAGGTTTCCCTGGAATGGACTGAGAAATCTCTGGCACTCAGGGAAATGGTGTCACGACCCTGGAGATCTCCTCGTTTTCCTGTGGAGAGCGCCTCCTCTTGAGATGCGACCGGAACGCCGGGAATTCTTTCCCGACCACGCAGGGAAAGGATTCCTCCTCTCGAGCTATGAGGCGGAAACGGGCTTCTCTGGATGTGGGCAGGACTCTCGTGCTTCCTCTCGAGTGGAGACGGGTATGTCGGGGAACTTCTTGAGTTGCAGCAAGGGTGTGAAGGACCCTTTGGAAGTTCCAGAGGCCAGGTTGATTAGCTTCGAGACGCCTCCGCGGAAATGGGCCTCATCTCGCCTGGAGGGGAGAACCTCCTGGATTTTCTCGAGTTGCGGCAGGTGCTCTCGACTTATGACGGGGACCTCAGGGACCCGCTCTGGTGGACTCAGGAAAGGCCAGTCCACATGCGCGTTGCTCAGGGCCTCTCGGATTCCTCTCCCGTCGATGCCGGGGCCTACGACCTTGTGTGGATTCTGTGCCGGAATTGAGGATTCCTCTCCAGTGCTGACATGGATCTTGGGGTATTTCTGGAGTCTCCCCAGGGGAGTCAGTCGTAGTCTCAAGTCGGGGCATGAACGTGCGATTTCCTCCAGAGCTGTAGCAGCAGTGTCATGCTTCCCTTCGCGTGGATCAAGGGGTCTGTGGCTTTCCCTCAAGACTTTCCCACGAGGCTTTCCCACGGGCTTTCCCACGAGGCTTTCCCACAGGGCTGTCCCACGTGCCACCGTGGTGTGAGTCGATCCTCGGCTAGAAAGTCAAGGCAGTGCAGGGAAAACAGGTTTCCCTGGAATGGACTGAGACATCTGGGGGACTCTGGAATGGTGGCACGACCCTTGAGTTCCTCTCGCCTTTCCTGTGGAGAGCGCCTCATCTTGAGATGCGACGGGAACGCCGGGAATTCATTCCCAACCACACAGGGAAAGGATCCCTCATCTCGAGCTAGGAGGCGGACACGGGGCTCCTCTGGATGTGGGTGGGACTCTCGTGCTTCCTCTCGAGTGGAGACGGGTATGTCGGGGAACTTCATGAGTTGCAGCAAGGATGTGAATGACCCTTTGGAAGTTCCAGAGTTTAGGTGTGATTATCCTCGAGACGCCTCAGGGGAAATGGGCCTCATCTCGCCTGGAGGGGAGAACCTCCTGGATTTTCACGAGTTGCGTCAGGTGCTCTCGACTTACGATGGGGACCTCAGGGACCCGCTCTGGTGGCCTCAGGAAAGGCCAGTCCCCATGCGAGTTGCTCGGGGGCCTCTCGGGATTCCTCTCTCGTCGATGCCGGGGCCTAAGACCTTGTGTGGAGTCGGTGCGGAACCTGAGGATCCTCTCCAGTGCTGACATGGATCTTGGGGTACTTCTGGAGTCTCCCCAGGGAGCCAATCGTCGTCTCGAGTGAGTCATGCACGTGCGCTTTCTTCCGACTGTAGCAGCAGTGTCACGCTTCCTTCGCTTGGATCAAGGAATCTGAGTCTTTCCCTCGAGGTTTTCCCACGAGGCTTTCCAAAGGGCTGTCCCACGTGCCACCGTGGTGTGAGTCGATGCTCGGCTGAAAGTCGAAGCAGTGCAGGGAAAACAGTTTCCGTGGAATGGACTGAGACATCTGGGGGACTCAGGAAATGGTGGCACGACCTGGAGTTCCTCTCGCTTTCTGTGGAGGCCTCCCTTGAGATGCGAGGGGAACGCGGAACTCTTTCCGACCACGCAGGGAAAGATCCCTCCTCTCGAGCTAGTAGACTGAAACGGGTCCTCTGGATGTGAGCGGGATTCTCATGCTTGCTCTCAAGTGGAGACGAGTAGTCGGGAACTTCTTGAGTTGCAGCAAGGGTGTGAATGACCTTTTGGAAGTTCCAGAGGTTAGGTGGATTAGCCTCGACACGCCTCAGCGAAAATGGCCTCATCTCGCCTGGAGGGACAACCTCCTGGATTTTCTCGAGTTGCGGCAGTGCTCTCGACTTACGACAGGGACCTCAGGACCCGCTCTGATGGCCTCAGAAAAGCCAGTCCCCATGCGAGTTGCTCGGGGGACTCTCGGGATTCCACTCCCTTAGATGCCTGGGCCTAAGTCCTTTGTGGAGTCGGTGCCGGAACCTGAGGATACCTCTCCAGGCCTGACATGGATCTTGGGGTACTTCTGGAGTCTCCCCAGGGGAGTCAGTACTCGTCTCTAAGGGAGGCATGCACGTGCGCTTTCCTCCCGAGCTGTAGCAGCAGTGTCACGCTTCCCTTCGCATGGATCAAGGCATCTGTGGCTTTCCCTCGAGGCTTTCCCACGAGGCTTTCCCACGAGGCTTTCCCACGTGCCACCGTGGTGTGAGTGGATCCTCGGCTTGAAAGTCGAGGTAGTACAGGGAAAACAGTTTTCCCTGGAATGGACTGAGACATCTGGGGTCTCTGGTACTGGTGGCACGACCCTGGAGTTCCTTTCGCCTTTCCTATGGAGAGCGCCTCCTCTTGAGATGCAACGGGAACGCTGGGTATTCTTACCGGTCCAAGCAGGGAAAGGATCCCTCCTCTCGAGCTAGGAGGCGGAATCGGGGCTCCTCTGGATGTGGGCTGGACTCTCGTGCTTCCTCTCGAGTGGAGACGGGTATGTCGGGGAACTTCAGGAGTTGCAGCAACGGTGTGAATGACCCTTTGGAAGTTCAAGAGTTTAGGTGTGATTAGCCTCGAGACGCCTCAGGGGAAATGGGCCTCATCTCGCCTGGAGGGGAGAACCTCCTGGATTTTCTCGAGTTGCGGCAGATGCTCTCGACTTACGACGGGGACCTAGGGACCCGCTCTGGTGGCCTCAGGAAAGGCCAGTCCCCATGCGAGTTGCTCGGGGGCCTCTCGGGATTCCTCTCCCGTCGATGCCGGGGCCTGAGTCCTTGTGTGAGTCAGTGCCGGAACCTGAGGATTCCTCTTGAGTGCTGACATGGATCTAGGGGTACTTCTGGAGTCTCCCCAGGGGAGTCACTCGTCGTCTCGAGTGCGGGCATGCACGTGCGCTTTCCTCCCGAGCTGTAGCAGCAGTGTGACGCTTCCCTTCGCGTGGATCAAGGGATCTGTGGCTTTCCCTCGAGGCTTTCCCACAGGGCTGTCCCACGTGCCACCGTGGTGTGAGTCGATCCTCGGCTTGAACGTCGAGGCAGTGCAGGAAAACAGGTTTTCCTGGAATGGACTGAGACATCTGGGGGACTCTGGGAATGGTGGCACGACCCTTGATTCCCTCTCGCCTTTCATGTGGAGAGCGCCACCTCTTGAGATGCCACGGGAACGCCAGAAATTCTTTCCCGACCCTGCAGGGAAAGGATCCCTCCTCTCGAGCTAGGAGGCGGTAACGGCTCCTCTGGATATGGCGGGACTCTCATGCTTCCTCTCGAGTGGAGACGGGTATGTCCGGGAACTTCTTGAGTTGCAGGAAGGGTGTGATGGACCCTTTGTAAGTTCCAGGTGTGATTAGCCTTGAGACACTTCAGCGGAAATGGGCCTCATCTCGCCTGGAAGGAAGAACCTCCTGGATTTTCTCAAGTTGCGGCAGGTGCTCTGGACTTAGGGGGAACACTGGACGCGCTCCGGTGGTCTCAGGAAAGTCCAGTCCCCATTCGATTTGCTCGGGGCCTCTCGGGATTCCTTTCCCTTCGATACGGGGCCTAAGACCTTGTGTGCAGTCGGTGCCGGAAACTGAGGATTCTTCTCCAGTGCTGACATGCATCTTGGGGTATTTCTGGAGTCTCCCCAGGGGAGACAGTCCACGTCTCGACTGGGGCATGCACGTGTGCTTTCCTCCCGAGCTGCAGCAGCAGTGTCACGCTTCCCTTCGCGTGGATCAAGGGATCTGTGGCTTTCCCTCGAGGCTTTCCCACGAGGCTTTCCCACAGGCTTTCCCACAGGGCTGTCCCACGTGCCACCGTGGTGTGTGTCGATGTCGATCCTCGGCTTGAAAGTCGAGGGAGTGCAGGGAAAACAGGTTTCCCTGGAATGGACTGAGATATCTTGGGGACTCTGGGAATGGTGGGACGACCCTGGAGTTCCTCTCCCTTTCCTGTGGAGAGCGCCTCCTCTTGAGATGAGACGGGAACGCCGGGAATTCTTTGCCGACCACGAAAGGAAAGGATCCCTCCTCTCGAGATAGGAGGCGGAAACGGGGCTCCTCTGGATGTGTGCAGGACTTTCGTGCTTCCTCTCGAAGACGGGAATGTCGGGGATCTTCTTGAGGTGCAGCAAGGGTGTGAAGGACCCTTTGGAAGTTCCGGAAATTAGATGTGATTAGCCTCGAGACGCCTCAGCGGAAATGGGCCTCATCTCGCCTGGAGGGGAAAACCTCCTGGATTTTCTCGAGTTGCGGCAGGTGCCCTCGACTTACGATGGGGACCTCAGGGACCCGCTCTGTTGGCCTCAGGAAAGCCAGTCCCCATGCGAGTTGCTCGGGGCCTCTCGGGATTCCTCTCCCGTCTAGGCCGGGGCCTAAGACCTTGTGTGGAGTCGGTGCCCAGAACCTGAGGTTCCTCTCCAGTGCTGACATGGATCTTGGGGTACTTCTGGAGTCTCCCCAGGGGAGTCAGTCGTCTCGAGTGAGGTCATGCACGTGCGCTTTCTTCCCGAGCTGTAGCAGCAGTGTCACGCTTCCCTTCGCGGGATCAAGGGACCTGTGCCTTTCCTCGAGGCTTTCCCACGAGGCTTTCCCAAGAGGCTTTCCCAAAGGGCTTCCACGTGCCAACGTGGTGTGAGTCGATCCTCGGCTTGAAATTCGAGGCAGTGCAGGGAAAACAGGTATTCCTGGAATCGACTGAGACATCTGGGGACTCCGGGCGGGGGTGGTTTCAACCGGCCGAGTGGATCAATCAGGGGCACCTCAAGCAGGCCGAAGGAACTCTACCGGCCCAGGGAAAACGCCCCTAGTCCCTTTGGAATTGGCCACCAACGCCCAACTTTTCCCAGGCCTGTCACTTCACTCTCGAGATCGCCGCCTATTTCACATTCCACAGGTTCCCTGGGTTCCTTGACTGTCCCCCGCTGGCTCCTCCGGAGGCAATTCCGGCGGACACCCAGACGCTCTCTCGCAGCGGCCTCCACCTAGATCCCTCGCTGCGCGTTGGTCCTCGCCTCCGTTCTCCCCCATGGAGCCCCACTCCCCAACTCCTCCGTGCGGCTCTTTAGGATCCTTCCCATACAGCAGTCCCAAGTGGCCACCGCCGAGACCGGGCTTTGAGTTGCTTCGGAGACAAGGGCCTGCCGGCCAGAGACCATACAGCAGGGGCAGCTTCTGGACTGCTCCAGCTAATTTCCATTTGGGCTGTCTTCACGTGGGAAGCCTGTGCCAGAGCGTGCCGCAACCTCCCGGCAAATCCCCCAGCGAGCCACGAGTTGCCCGTGGGAGAAGACGCGCCCGAACGGGGACAGTGTATTCCGCCTACTAGTGGAGGGAAGGAGGGTTCCTGTCCTTTCCGCTTCACAGGTTCGACTTTCAACGCCGGAGGTAATCGACTCACACCATGGTGGCAAGTCTGGAATAGCCTGGGGAAAGCCTCATGGAAAGACTCGCAGGAGAAGCCACAGCATCCTTTGATCACGAGAAGGGCTCAATCCCTGACACTGCGCTGGCTCGACTGTCCGCTCGGGGATGAAGAAAAGCGCAAAACGGGAAAAAATGAGATGATCGAGCCGCCACTTCGAGGACGGATCTTTGACTGGCGAAGCTTGGGAGACTCTCAAAATTACGCCAAGATCGCATGAAGTCATCACTGGAGAGGATATCCTCATTGTTCCCGAGCTTCACTAACTCGCAGCACGGAAGGATGGTTTGCTTTAGGGCACCTCGGCAGTATCTGACGGGACAGAGGAATACTGAGAGGCCCCTAGCACCTGCAGTGGGGACTTGGCCTTTCCTCTGAGGGGTCACCAGAGGCGGTCCTGTGGGCATGTCTCCTGTCGTAACATCTTGAGAAGCGACCGCCGCAACTCGAGAAACAATCCAGGGACGAGGGTTCTCCCCTCCAGAGACGAGATGAGGACCCATTTCCGGATTTGGAGGCGGTCTCGTCGTGGGGCGGAGGCTTAATCACACCCTTAACCTCTGAACTTCCAAAGGTCCTTTTCACACCCTTGCTGCAAGTCTGTTACTTCTTAAAAAAAGAAGTCGCTGCCGATCATACCCATATCACCATGCCTCCGGATATCTAAAGTCGAAACAAAAGGAAAAAGGGAAAAACGAGAAAAACACCAGATCTCGATGAGGGGTCCGCCTGAATCTCAAACAACTCTGACAAAGCCCATTATTCAGCGGAGCCCACAGTAGGTTTACCCTCCTCGTTTCAGCTCCTAACATCTAACGCTGAGTGACAAGTCAGTTAAAGAGAGGATCATCTTTTTCCTTCGTCGCTCGGGCGGAAAGAATTCCTTCCGGCTTCCCGAAGCTCTGTGCGATCTCGATCCATGAGCTGGAGAAAAGTCGCTTATCCAACGGAAATGACTAAGTTTCAAATCCTAAACTTGAATCTCAAGCAGGAGGATCACAGTTTCGTGCCGCCCCAGCATTCACTAGTGCAATTATGTTGAGGTCCCCTAGGAAAAAAAGTCCATCAGAAGAAACTCCTGCTAGAGAGTTTGCCACTTAATATGTCTCCAGAACAGCGATCCCTGAAACAAATCAACACCTAACCTCTGTGGAACCTAACTGACGTGCGTCGTGTGCACAGTCCTGGAATCACCCAAGCGCTCTAAAACAGAACGCCTGGATCCGTATGATAATCCCCAACACGATCCGGGTCCGGCGAGAATATCACGTCTTCGTCCTTGGCCAAGACCTCCAGGTCCTGGATAAGGAAAGGCGATCCGGCTATAAGCCCCCACAACCCGAGATGAGGATGACCTCCCTGGTTAGACTCCAAGAAGTACGGAAAGCATTCATGTCTAGCACTGAGAGCGCATCCATCAGGGGTTCTTGGGCCGTCCGCCGCGCCCCCGACTCCCACATACACGGTCTTAGGCACCGGCATCGATGCGAGAAGAACCTATGAGGCCATCCTTGGTAAACCTTCACATGCGGGACTGGACTTTACCTTGAGCAACCAGAGCGTCCCTGCAGGACCCTGTCTTAACTCGGCAAGAGCCACCTGCCCGCAACTGCGTTAAAATCCAGAGGTTCTTCACCTCCAGCGCGCGCGTGAGCGCCCATTTTGACGCTGTCTGAGGCTCATGCGACACCTTAACTCTCTGGAATAATCAAAATAGGGTTCCTTGCCTGCAACTCAAGAAGTTCCTGACTATCCCGTTCTCCACACGCAGAGAAGCATCGACGCTGCGCCCGCCCACATCAGAGGAACCCCGTCCTTCGATGTCATGAAGGTCCTATCCTGCTTAGTTCATGCGAAAGATTCCGGTGTTCCCATTGGCATCTCTAAGTAGCCAAAGGGTTCTCAATTAGAAAAGCGCTGAGTATGGAACCCAGGTCGCACGTGCCACCTTTCAAGTACGTCCCCCATCATGTCTCAGTCCATTTTCAGGAGCGAAAAATCCCGTATTCCCAGCACTGCCTCGATCTTTCACGCGGATTCTCACTTCACACCATGGTTCGGCAATGTGGGACAGCCCTGTGAGAAAGCTCGATTTGGAATTAGACACAGATTCCTTGATCCCCGCGCCATGGTAAGCGTGACAACATCTGCTACACTGTCTGCCTGAAGCGTCTCACTGGTCGTATGTCCGAGATGTACCTCGCCATACTCGAGAAAATCCAGGAGGTTTCTCTGCTCCAGTCGAGCATGACGCCCATTTCTCTCTGCGGCTGGAGTTCTATTCGCCGGTGCGCGTCTTCGAGCAGTATATCACACCTAAACTCTGAACTTCCAAAGTGCTCCGCTTAAACACCCTTCTAAAACTCATAGGAAGTTCCTTATCCGACATACCCGTCTCGCACCTGCCGGATGGAAGCAATACAAGCAGGAAAAGTCCGGCCTTCCTCCAGTCACGCCTCCGTTCCGCCCATCCAGCTCGACATGATGGGGCATTCCTTCCCATTGCTTACCTCCGCGCGAAAATATTCTCCGACCGCAGTTTCGGAACGCCAAAAATTTCTAACAAGGAGGAGGCGCGCTGCACATGGAAAGCGCGAGGAGGAATGTCATGAAGTCTTGCACCATTTCGCAAGAAAATCCCCCAGATGCTCTCAGGTCACATTACCAGTAGGATCTGTTTTCCCTTGCCACGTGGCTTCGATACTTTCACCGCACCGCCGAATAGACCCTCACACCGACCAATAATAATCTGGGTGGGCACGGTGCTGGACAAACCCCTTGTCCGGAAAATGCCTTCGTGGCGATAGGCCTTCGTGAGGGAGAACCACAGAATCCCTTAATCCACGCGACAGGGAAGCGTTGACACTGCCTGCCTACATTCATGGGAGCAATGCGCACGTGTAAAGCAGTGCTTAGCCTAGCTCGCAGACGCCGAGAACTGACTCCCCTAGGCGCAGGGACAGTCCAGATAATACCCCCAAAGATGGCCATGTCAGCCCTGATGGGCATGAGAAATCCTCAGGTGCTTTTCCTCGGCCAGCCCGTACCCTCCACACAAATGGTCTTATGGCGCCATGGGAGCTATCGACTGAAGAGTAGGCAATTAGCAAACAGCACCTCTAGCAACTCGCCATGTCGGGATCTGGCTGTCCTTGAGGTCAAGCCAGAGCGGGTCACATGCGGAATACCAGCTGAAGCGTCCTGGACCCCCGTCGTAAGTACCGATGAGACGCACCCTGCCTCAACTCGAGAAAATCAGCGAGTTGTCTTCCTCAGGCGAGCTAGTGGAGCATATTACCGCCCTTTGAGGCGTTCTCCAGTCGACTTCCAGCTAGTGCAACCTCATCTTAACCCAAATCAAATGTCAACCTTCCAAAAGGGATCATTCATCCACCCTTCCTGACCACTCAGCTAAGTTCCCCGACCCTTACGCCAAATCGATAACCTCACAATGCAGAAGAAGCTGATCCCAGGAGATGTCCCGTCGTCACATCCAGAGGAGCCCTGTTCCGCACTCCTATAGCGTGCTAGATGAAGACTTTGCCGGAAATCCTTCCCTCATCTTCGCTCAATGGGTCCGGAAATAATAACCGGCGTTCCGTCGCATCTGAAAGATGTGGTATTCTAACCCGATAGGAGGCGCTAAACGTGCCATAAGGATAAGGCAGAGTTAGAACTCGAGGTCGTGCTCACGGATTACACCAAAGAGCCCCCAGAGTGTCTCAGTCCATTCCTATAGGATACCTGTAAATAACCACTAGTCTACCTTACCTCGACTTTCAAGCGAAGATCGACTCACACCACTTTGGCCTGTGCACGGGGACCCGCCTGTAGGAAAGCCTCTGCTTGGGTATAATCCTCGCTTGGGAAACCTCGATGGAATAGCACAGAATGCCTATCACTTCGGTGAAGTGGAAGCGTGACCACTGCTGCTTACAGCTCGGCAGGAAAGCGCACTGTGCATGGCCTCCCCTCGAGCACGATGCTACTGACTCCCGCTGCGGGAGACTCCAGAATGTTACCCAAGATCCAGCAGGCCGGAGAGGTATCCTCAGGTTTTCCGCACCGACTCACAAAATCGCCCGGGCATCTACAGGAGGTGGAAATCCTGAGAGTCCCCGGTAAGAAGCTAACTTCGCATGGGGACTGGCCTCCTGGAGCCGCCATCAGGAGCGGGTCCCTGACTCCCTCGTCGTAAGTCGACGAGGCCACTGTGCCGCAACTCGCAGAAATCCGGGGAGGTTGTCCCCTTCAGGCGCAGATCGATTGGCCCATTTTCTGCTGAGGGCATGTGTCAGGCTAATCACAGCCTAACCTCGGAACTTCCAACAGGGTCTTCGATTCACACCTTGCTGCAACATCAAGAACTTCCCCGACATTTACTCTGTCTCCACTTGGTCCCAACCAAGCAGGACTTGTGAGAGCACAAGCCACTCGACGAGTCCGTGCCGTCCTCACATCCAGTGCACGCGAGCCCATTCGTACTACTATTTAGCATCCGACAGAGTGGAGGCCCATCCATTGCCTTCCCTGATTTGTGTCCGATTCGGAACAGTAAAGTAGATCCACTAAAACCTGGCAGAATTGTCTCCCTCGCATCTCAAGAGTGGAGGGAACAAGCGCCCAATCCACCCAGGAACCATGCTCAAAAGAAAGTGTCACAATGGAAACGTCGCCAGGTTTCTGGCCACCATCCCATCAGTCCTCCAAAATTGAATTCTTCAATCCATCTCCAAGAGGAAAACTTGTTTTCCCCTGCGAACCTGCCTCTACTTTTGTCAAGCCGATCAAAAGTGGAATCGACTCGCCACCACCGTCCCACGGGGGACAGGCTACATATGGGAAAGCCTCGCTGCAAAGCCTCAGTATGACCTGTAATCTCACTTGCGCACCATAAGAATATAAGGGGAGGAATACTTAACCCGCAAAGTTGCCACTGAAAATCTGCAACAGGCCCAAAGGAGAGGGATGAGAGCGCAAAGCAAAAGGCAGCAGTGCCCCCACTCAACGAAATCGAGGACTGACCTCCCTGGAACCACAACTAATCACCAAATGACCTAAATATTCCTGCCCTTGGTGGAGACTCTGAAGTGAAGGTAATCCCCAGAAAAAAAGATCAGATAGCAACTGCAAAAGGAATCCTGGTAGGTTTCCCGAGGACCCAAAACCGACTCGACCAACACAAGAGTCTAGCCCTGCGCAATACATAAATCTCTGTTATGACGGAATGGTCGTTGACGAGGCAAACCCCGAGAAAGGTGCACCAGAGTAACTGGCGCATCGGGGACTTGCCGGCCCCTTCCTGAGCCGCTCCACCAAGGGCGAGTCTCTGAGGTCCCCGTCGTAAAGTGGGGGAGCAGCATCCTGCGCCAACTCGAGAAAATCCAGGAGGTTCCCCTCTAGGCTGAAGGATTGAGGCTCCTCATTTCCGCTGAGCGAAACTCGTGTAAAAGAAAAGAGGCCTAACATCCACATCCCTCGCTAACCTTCAAATTGAACTTCAATGACCGGGTCCTTCACACCCTTTGCATGCACTCAATGAAGGCCCTTCCGAAGCAACCGACATACCCGTTCTCCATGGAGAGGAAGCACTGGCAGAGGTCCAGCTCATCAGTGCCAGAAGGAGGCCCCCAACCTCAGTTTTTCCGACTCAGAAACATTCTGCACCGAGGAGCGGATCCTTTCCCTGCGTGACCCCAAGCCTGTTCGCCGGGAAAGGAATTCCCGCGGATCCGGTCGCATCTCAAAAAAAAAAAGAGGAGCACCTCTCCGACAGGAAAGACGAGGCGGAACTCCGAGGGCTTCTATGACACCGATTACCTGAGGTCCA
>NW_017216277.1:0-13304 GCF_001704415.2 Capra hircus
TGCACTGCCTCGACTTTCAAACCGAGGATCGACTCACACCACAGTGGCACGTGGGACAGCCCTGTGTGGAAAGCCTCGTGGGAAAGCCTCGAGGGAAAGCCACAGATCCCTTGATCCATGCGAAGGGAAGCGTGACACTGCTGCTACAGATCGGGAGGAAAGCGCACGTGCATGCCCCAGTGGAGTAGCGGACTGACTGCCCTGAGAGACTCCAGAAGTACACCAAGATCCATGTCAGCACTGCAGAGGAATCCTCAGGTTCCAGCACCGACTCCACACAAGATCTTAGGCACCGGCATCGAAGGGAGAGGAATCCCGAGAGGCCCCGAGCAACTCGCATGGGGACTGGCCTTTCCTGAGGCCTCCAGAGCGGGTCCCTGAGGTCCCCGTCGTAAGTTGAGAGCACCTGCCGCAACTCGAGAAAATCCAGGAGGTTCTCCCCTCCAGGCGAGATGAGGCCATTTCCGCTGAGGCGTCTCGAGGCTAATCACATCTAACATCTGGAACTTCAAAGGGTCCTTCACACCCTTGCTGCAACTCAAGAAGTTCCCCGACATACCCGGTCTCCACTCAAGAGTAACATGAGAGTCCCGCCCATTTCCAGAGTGGCCCCGTTTCCGACTGCTAGCTCGAGAGGAGGGATCCTTTCCCTGCGTGGTCGGGAAAGAATTCCTAGCATTCCTGTCGCATCTCAAGAGGAGGCGCTCTCCACAGGAAAGACGAGAGGAAC
Organism: Capra hircus; assembly: GCF_001704415.2. Classification (NCBI taxonomy): domain Eukaryota; kingdom Metazoa; phylum Chordata; class Mammalia; order Artiodactyla; family Bovidae; genus Capra; species Capra hircus. Next base: position 731 of record NW_017216277.1, read on the forward strand.
TCCAGGATCAGGCCCCATTCCCAGAGTCCCCCTGATTTCTCAGGCCATTGCAGGGAAACCTGTTTTCCCTGCACTGCCTCGACTTTCAAGGGAGGATCGACTCACACCCACGGTGGCACGTGGGACAGCCCTGTGGGGAAGCCTCGTGGGAAAGCCCTGTGGGAAAGCCTCGAGGGAAAGCCCCTGATCCCTTGATCCACGCAAAGGGAAGCGTGACACTGCTGCTTCGCTCGGGAGGAAAGCGCACGTGCATTCCCCCCTCGAGACGACGACTGACTCCCTGGGGAGACTCCAGAAGTACCCCAAGATCCATCTCAGCACTTGAGAGGAATGCTCAGGTTCCGGCACCTACTCCACACAAGATCTTAGGCCCGGCATCCACTGGAGAGGAATCCCGAGAGGCCCCCGAGCAACTCGCATGGGGACTGGCCTTGCCTGAGGCCACCAGAGCGGGTCCCTGAGGTCCCGTCGTAAGTCGAGAGCACCTGCCGCAACTCGAGAAAATCCAGGAGGTTCTCCCCTCCAGGCGAGATGAGGCCCATTTCCGCTGAGCGTCTCGAGGCTAATCACACCTAAACTCTGGAACTTCCAAAGGGTCCTTCACACCCTTGCTGCAACTCAAGAAGTTCCCCGAGAATACCCGACTACAACACTCGAGAGGAAGCACGAGAGTCCCGCCCACATCCAGAGGAGCCCCGTTTCCGCCTCCTAACTCGAGAGGAGGGATCCTTTCCCTGCGTGGTCGGGAAAGAATTCCCCGGCGTTCCCCGTCACATCCTCAAAGTGGAGGCGCTCTCCACAGGAAAGGCGAGAGGAACTCCCGGGTTGTGCCACATTCCCAGAGCCCCCAGATGTGTCAGTCCATTCCAGGGAAACCTGTTTTCCCTGCACTGCCTCGACTTTCAAGCCGAGGATCGACTCACACACCTCGGTGGCACGTGGGACAGCCCTGTGGGAAGGCCTCGTGGGAAAGCCTCGAGGGAAAGCCACCAGATCCCTTCGATCCACGCGACGGGAAGCGTGACACTGCTGTTACAGCTCGGGAGGTAACGCACGTGCATACCCGCACTCGAGACGACGAGTGACTCCCCTGGGGAGACTCCAGAAGTACCGCCAGGATCCATGTCAGCACTGGAGAGGAAATCCTCAGAGGTTCCGGCACCCGACTCCAAACAAGTCTTAGGCCTGGCAATCGAAGGGAGAGGAATCCGAGAGGCCCCCGAGCAACTTTGCATGGGACTGGCCTTTCCTGAGGCCACCAGCAGAGCGGGTCCCCTGAGGTCCCCGTCGTTAGTCGAGAGCACCTGCCACAACTCGAGAAAATCCAGGAGGTTCTCCCTCCAGGCGAGATAAGGACCATTTCCGCTGAGGTGTCTCAAGGCTAATCACACCTAACCTCTGGAACTTACAAAGGGTCCTTCACACCCTTGCTGCAACTCAAGAAGATCCCCAACATACCCGTCTCCACTCGAGAGGAAGCACGAGAGTCCCGCCCAAATTCAGAGGAGCCCCGTTTCCGCTCCTAGCTCGAGAGGAGGGATCCTTTCCATCAGTGATCGGGAAAGAGTTCCCAGTGTTTCCGGTGCATCTCAAGAGGAGGCGATCTCCACAGGAAAGGCGAGAGGAACTCCAGGGACGTGCCACCATTCCCTAAGTCCCCAGATGTCCCAGTCCATTCCAGGGACACCTGTTTTCCCTGCACTGCCTCTACTTTCAAGCCGAGGATCGACTCACACCACTGTGGCACGTGGACACAGCCCTGTGGGAAAGCCTCGTGAAAAGCCTCGTGGAAAGCCAGAGTTGCTTTGATTCACGCGAACGGAAGTGTGACACTGCTGCTACATCTCGGAAGGAAAGCGCACGTGCATGCCCCACTCGATACGAGGACTGACTACCCTGGAGAGACTCCAGAAGTACCCCAAGATCCACATCAGCACTGGCGAGGAATCCTCACGTTCCGGCACCGACTCCAAACAAGGTTTTAGGCCCTGCATCGACGGGAGAAGAATCCCGAGAGGCCCGAGCAACTAGCATGGGTACTGGCCTTTCCTGAGGCCATCAGAGCGGGTCCCTGAGGTCCCCGTCATAAGTCGAGAGCAACTGCCGCAACTCGATAAAATCCAGGAGGTTCTCCCCTCCAGGCGAGATGAGGCCCGTTTCCTCTGAGGCGTCCCCAGGCTAATCACACCTAACCTCTGGAACTTCAAAGTCCTTCACACCCTTGCTGCAACTCAAGAAGTTCCCCGAATACCCGTCTCCACTCGAGAGGAGCACGAGAGTCCCGCCCACATCCAGAGGAGCCCCGTTTCCGCCTCATACACGAGAGGAGGGATCCTTTCCCTGCATGGTCGGGAAGAATTCCCGGCGTTCCGTCGCATCTCAAGAGGTAGGCTTTCCACAGGAAAGGCGTCAGGAACTCCAGGGTCGTTCCACATTCCCAGAGTCGCCCAGATGTCTCAGGCCATTCCAGGGAAGCCTGTTTTCCCGGCACTGCCTCAAATTTCAAGCGAGGATCGACTCACACCATGGTGGCACGTGGATAGCGCTGTGGTAAAGCCTCGTGGGAAAGCCTGTGGAAAGCCTCTAGGGAAAGCCTCGAGGGAAAGCCACTGTCCCTTGATTCACGCGAAGGGAAGCATGACACTGCTGCTACAGCTCGGAGGTAAGCGCTCGTGCATGCCCCCACTCGAGACGAGATGACTCCCCTGGGGAGACTCCAGAAGTATCCCAAATCCAAGTCAGCACTGGAAGAGAGAATCCTCAGGTTCCGGCAACACTCCAAACAAGGATCTTAGGCCGGGCATCGACGGAGGGAATCCCGAAGGCCCCGAGCAACTCGCATGGGGACTGGCCTTTCTGAGGCCACCAGAGCGGGTCCCTGAGGTCCCCGTCGTAAGTCGAGAGCACCTGCCGCAACTCGAGAAATCCAGGAGGTTCTCCCTCCAGGCGAGATGAGGCCATTTCCGCTGAGGCGTCTCGAGGCTAATCACACCGTAACCTCTGGAACTTCCAAAGGGTCCTTCACACCCTTGCTGCAACTCAAGAATTCCCGACATACCGTCTCCACTCGAGAGGAAGCACGAGTGTCCACCCCACATCCAGAGGAGCCCTGTTTCCGCCTCATAGCTCGAGAGCATTGATCCTTTCCCCTGCATGGTCGGAAAAGAATTCACGGCGTTTCCAACGCATCTTAAGTGGAGGCGCTCTCCACAGGAAAATAGAGAGGACTCCAGGGTCGTGCCACCATTCCCAGAGTCCCCAGATGTCTCAGTCCATTCCAGGGAAACCTTTATTCCCTGCACTGCCTCGGACTTTCAAACCGAGGATCGACTCACACCACAGTGGCACGTGGGACAGCCCTGTGGGAAAGCCTCGTGGGAAAGCCTCGAGGGAAAGCCACAGATCCTTGATCCATGCGAAGGGAAGCGTGACACTGCTGCTACAGATCGGGAGGAAAGCGCACGTGCATGCCCCCAGTGGAGTAGCGGACTGACTGCCCTGAGAGACTCCAGAAGTACACCAAGATCCATGTCAGCACTGCAGAGGAATCCTCAGGTTCCAGCACCGACTCCACACAAGATCTTAGGCACCGGCATCGAAGGGAGAGGAATCCGAGAGGCCCCCGAGCAACTCGCATGGGGACTGGCCTTTCCTGAGGCCTCCAGAGCGGGTCCCTGAGGTCCCCGTCGTAAGTTGAGAGCACCTGCCGCAACTCGAGAAAATCCAGGAGGTTCTCCCCTCCAGGCGAGATGAGGCCCATTTCCGCTGAGGCGTCTCGAGGCTAATCACATCTAACATCTGGAACTTCCAAAGGGTCCTTCACACCCTTGCTGCAACTCAAGAAGTTCCCCGACATACCGGTCTCCACTCAAGAGTAACATGAGAGTCCGCCCATTTCCAGAGTGGCCCCGTTTCCGACTGCTAGCTCGAGAGGAGGGATCCTTTCCCTGCGTGGTCGGGAAAGAATTCCTAGCATTCCTGTCGCATCTCAAGAGGAGGCGCTCTCCACAGGAAAGACGAGAGGAACTCCAGGATCAGGCCCCATTCCCAGAGTCCCCCTGATTTCTCAGGCCATTGCAGGGAAACCTGTTTTCCCTGCACTGCCTCGACTTTCAAGGGAGGATCGACTCACACCACGGTGGCACGTGGGACAGCCCTGTGGGGAAGCCTCGTGGGAAAGCCTGTGGGAAAGCCTCGAGGGAAAGCCCCTGATCCCTTGATCCACGCAAAGGGAAGCGTGACACTGCTGCTTCGCTCGGGAGGAAAGCGCACGTGCATTCCCCCACTCGAGACGACGACTGACTCCCCTGGGGAGACTCCAGAAGTACCCCAAGATCCATCTCAGCACTTGAGAGGAATGCTCAGGTTCCGGCACCTACTCCACACAAGATCTTAGGCCCCGGCATCCACTGGAGAGGAATCCCGAGAGGCCCCGAGCAACTCGCATGGGGACTGGCCTTGCCTGAGGCCACCAGAGCGGGTCCCTGAGGTCCCCGTCGTAAGTCGAGAGCACCTGCCGCAACTCGAGAAAATCCAGGAGGTTCTCCCCTCCAGGCGAGATGAGGCCCATTTCCGCTGAGGCGTCTCGAGGCTAATCACACCTAAACTCTGGAACTTCCAAAGGGTCCTTCACACCCTTGCTGCAACTCAAGAAGTTCCCCGACATACCCGACTACACTCGAGAGGAAGCACGAGAGTCCCGCCCACATCCAGAGGAGCCCCGTTTCCGCCTCCTAACTCGAGAGGAGGGATCCTTTCCCTGCGTGGTCGGGAAAGAATTCCCGGCGTTCCCGTCACACCTCAAGTGGAGGCGCTCTCCACAGGAAAGGCGAGAGGAACTCCCGGGTTGTGCCACATTCCCAGAGTCCCCCAGATGTGTCAGTCCATTCCAGGGAAACCTGTTTTCCCTGCACTGCCTCGACTTTCAAGCCGAGGATCGACTCACACCTCGGTGGCACGTGGGACAGCCCTGTGGGAAGGCCTCGTGGGAAAGCCTCGAGGGAAAGCCACAGATCCCTTGATCCACGCGACGGGAAGCGTGACACTGCTGTTACAGCTCGGGAGGTAAGCGCACGTGCATACCCGCACTCGAGACGACGAGTGACTCCCCTGGGGAGACTCCAGAAGTACCCCAGGATCCATGTCAGCACTGGAGAGGAATCCTCAGGTTCCGGCACCGACTCCAAACAAGGTCTTAGGGCCTGGCATCGAAGGGAGAGGAATCCCGAGAGGCCCCCGAGCAACTTGCATGGGGACTGGCCTTTCCTGAGGCCACCAGAGCGGGTCCCTGAGGTCCCCGTCGTTAGTCGAGAGCACCTGCCACAACTCGAGAAAATCCAGGAGGTTCTCCCTTCCAGGCGAGATAAGGACCATTTCCGCTGAGGTGTCTCAAGGCTAATCACACCTAACCTCTGGAACTTACAAAGGGTCCTTCACACCCTTGCTGCAACTCAAGAAGATCCCCAACATACCCGTCTCCACTCGAGAGGAAGCACGAGAGTCCCGCCCAAATTCAGAGGAGCCCCGTTTCCGCCTCCTAGCTCGAGAGGAGGGATCCTTTCCATCAGTGATCGGGAAAGAGTTCCCAGTGTTTCCGGTGCATCTCAAGAGGAGGCGATCTCCACAGGAAAGGCGAGAGGAACTCCAGGGACGTGCCACCATTCCCTAAGTCCCCCAGATGTCCCAGTCCATTCCAGGGACACCTGTTTTCCCTGCACTGCCTCTACTTTCAAGCCGAGGATCGACTCACACCACTGTGGCACGTGGGACAGCCCTGTGGGAAAGCCTCGTGGGAAAGCCTCGAGAGAAAGCCTCGTGGGAAAGCCTCGAGGGAAGCCACAGTTGCTTTGATTCACGCGAACGGAAGTGTGACACTGCTGCTACATCTCGGAAGGAAAGCGCACGTGCATGCCCCCACTCGATACGAGGACTGACTACCCTGGAGAGACTCCAGAAGTACCCCAAGATCCACATCAGCACTGGCGAGGAATCCTCACGTTCCGGCACCGACTCCAAACAAGGTTTTAGGCCCCTGCATCGACGGGAGAAGAATCCCGAGAGGCCCCGAGCAACTAGCATGGGTACTGGCCTTTCCTGAGGCCATCAGAGCGGGTCCCTGAGGTCCCCGTCATAAGTCGAGAGCAACTGCCGCAACTCGATAAAATCCAGGAGGTTCTCCCCTCCAGGCGAGATGAGGCCCGTTTCCTCTGAGGCGTCCCCAGGCTAATCACACCTAACCTCTGGAACTTCGAAAACGTCCTTCACATCCTTGCTGCAACTCAAGAAGTTCCCCGACATACCCGTCTCCACTCGAGAGGAAGCACGAGAGTCCCGCCCACATCCAGAGGAGCCCCGTTTCCGCCTCATAGCACGAGAGGAGGGATCCTTTCCCTGCATGGTCGGGAAAGAATTCCCGGCGTTCCCGTCGCATCTCAAGAGGGTAGGCTTTCCACAGGAAAGGCGTCAGGAACTCCAGGGTCCTTCCACCATTCCCAGAGTCGCCCAGATGTCTCAGGCCATTCCAGGGAAGCCTGTTTTCCCGGCACTGCCTCAAATTTCAAGCCGAGGATCGACTCACACCATGGTGGCACGTGGATAGCGCTGTGGTAAAGCCTCGTGGGAAAGCCTGGTGGGAAAGCCTCTAGGGAAAGCCTCGAGGGAAAGCCACTGTTCCCTTGATTCACGCGAAGGGAAGCATGACACTGCTGCTACAGCTCGGGAGGTAAGCGCTCGTGCATGCCCCCACTCGAGACGAGGACTGACTCCCCTGGGGAGACTCCAGAAGTACCCCAATATCCAAGTCAGCACTGGAGAGGAATCCTCAGGTTCCGGCACCGACTCCAAACAAGGTCTTAGGCCCGGGCATCGACGGTAGTGGAATCCCGAGATGCCCCCGAGCAACTCGCATGGGGACTGGCCTTTCTGAGGCCACCAGAGCGGGTCCCTGAGGTCCCCGTCGTAAGTCGAGAGCACCTGCCGCAACTCGAGAAAATCCAGGAGGTTCTCCCCTCCAGGCGAGATGAGGCCCATTTCCGCTGAGGCGTCTCGAGGCTAATCACACGTAACCTCTGGAACTTCCAAAGGGTCCTTCACACCCTTGCTGCAACTCAAGAAGTTCCCCGACATACCCGTCTCCACTCGAGAGGAAGCACGAGTGTCCCACCCACATCCAGAGGAGCCCTGTTTCCGCCTCATAGCTCGAGAGCATTGATCCTTTCCCCTGCATGGTCGGAAAAGAATTCACGGCGTTTCCAACGCATCTTAAGTGGAGGCGCTCTCCACAGGAAAATAGAGAGGACTCCAGGGTCGTGCCACCATTCCCAGAGTCCCCCAGATGTCTCAGTCCATTCCAGGGAAACCTTTATTCCCTGCACTGCCTCGACTTTCAAACCGAGGATCGACTCACACCACAGTGGCACGTGGGACAGCCCTGTGGGAAAGCCTCGTGGGAAAGCCTCGAGGGAAAGCCACAGATCCCTTGATCCATGCGAAGGGAAGCGTGACACTGCTGCTACAGATCGGGAGGAAAGCGCACGTGCATGCCCCCAGTGGAGTAGCGGACTGACTGCCCTGAGAGACTCCAGAAGTACACCAAGATCCATGTCAGCACTGCAGAGGAATCCTCAGGTTCCAGCACCGACTCCACACAAGATCTTAGGCACCGGCATCGAAGGGAGAGGAATCCCGAGAGGCCCCCGAGCAACTCGCATGGGGACTGGCCTTTCCTGAGGCCTCCAGAGCGGGTCCCTGAGGTCCCCGTCGTAAGTTGAGAGCACCTGCCGCAACTCGAGAAAATCCAGGAGGTTCTCCCCTCCAGGCGAGATGAGGCCCATTTCCGCTGAGGCGTCTCGAGGCTAATCACATCTAACATCTGGAACTTCCAAAGGGTCCTTCACACCCTTGCTGCAACTCAAGAAGTTCCCCGACATACCGGTCTCCACTCAAGAGTAACATGAGAGTCCCGCCCATTTCCAGAGTGGCCCCGTTTCCGACTGCTAGCTCGAGAGGAGGGATCCTTTCCCTGCGTGGTCGGGAAAGAATTCCTAGCATTCCTGTCGCATCTCAAGAGGAGGCGCTCTCCACAGGAAAGACGAGAGGAACTCCAGGATCAGGCCCCATTCCCAGAGTCCCCCTGATTTCTCAGGCCATTGCAGGGAAACCTGTTTTCCCTGCACTGCCTCGACTTTCAAGGGAGGATCGACTCACACCACGGTGGCACGTGGGACAGCCCTGTGGGGAAGCCTCGTGGGAAAGCCCTGTGGGAAAGCCTCGAGGGAAAGCCCCTGATCCCTTGATCCACGCAAAGGGAAGCGTGACACTGCTGCTTCGCTCGGAGGAAAGCGCACGTGCATTCCCCCACTCGAGACGACGACTGACTCCCCTGGGGAGACTCCAGAAGTACCCCAAGATCCATCTCAGCACTTGAGAGGAATGCTCAGGTTCCGGCACCTACTCCACACAAGATCTTAGGCCCCGGCATCCACTGGAGAGGAATCCCGAGAGGCCCCCGAGCAACTCGCATGGGGACTGGCCTTGCCTGAGGCCACCAGAGCGGGTCCCTGAGGTCCCGTCGTAAGTCGAGAGCACCTGCCGCAACTCGAGAAAATCCAGGAGGTTCTCCCCTCCAGGCGAGATGAGGCCCATTTCCGCTGAGGCGTCTCGAGGCTAATCACACCTAAACTCTGGAACTTCCAAAGGGTCCTTCACACCCTTGCTGCAACTCAAGAAGTTCCCCGACATACCCGACTACACTCGAGAGGAAGCACGAGAGTCCCGCCCACATCCAGAGGAGCCCCGTTTCCGCCTCCTAACTCGAGAGGAGGGATCCTTTCCCTGCGTGGTCGGGAAAGAATTCCCGGCGTTCCCGTCACACCTCAAGTGGAGGCGCTCTCCACAGGAAAGGCGAGAGGAACTCCCGGGTTGTGCCACATTCCCAGAGTCCCCCAGATGTGTCAGTCCATTCCAGGGAAACCTGTTTTCCCTGCACTGCCTCGACTTTCAAGCCGAGGATCGACTCACACCTCGGTGGCACGTGGGACAGCCCTGTGGGAAGGCCTCGTGGGAAAGCCTCGAGGGAAAGCCACAGATCCCTTGATCCACGCGACGGGAAGCGTGACACTGCTGTTACAGCTCGGGAGGTAAGCGCACGTGCATACCCGCACTCGAGACGACGAGTGACTCCCCCTGGGGAGACTCCAGAAGTACCCCAGGATCCATGTCAGCACTGGAGAGGAATCCTCAGGTTCCGGCACCGACTCCAAACAAGGTCTTAGGGCCTGGCATCGAAGGGAGAGGAATCCCGAGAGGCCCCGAGCAACTTGCATGGGGACTGGCCTTTCCTGAGGCACCAGAGCGGGTCCCTGAGGTCCCGTCGTTAGTCGAGAGCACCTGCCACAACTCGAGAAAATCCAGGAGGTTCTCGCTTCCAGGCGAGATAAGGACCATTTCCGCTGAGGTGTCTCAAGGCTAATCACACCTAACCTCTGGAACTTACAAAGGGTCCTTCACACCCTTGCTGCAACTCAAGAAGATCCCCAACATACCGTCTCCACTCGAGAGGAAGCACGAGAGTCCCGCCCAAATTCAGAGGAGCCCGTTTCCGCCTCCTAGCTCGAGAGGAGGGATCCTTTCCATCAGTGATCGGGAAAGAGTTCCCAGTGTTTCCGGTGCATCTCAAGAGGAGGCGATCTCCACAGAAAGGCGAGAGAACTCCAGGGACGTGCCACCATTCCCTAAGTCCCCCAGATGTCCCAGTCCATTCCAGGGACACCTGTTTTCCCTGCACTGCTCTACTTTCAAGCCGAGGATCGACTCACACCACTGTGGCACGTGGGACAGCCTAGCCCTGGTGAGAAAGCCTCGTGGGAAAGCCTCGAGCGAAGCCACAGTTGCTTTGATTCACGCGAACGGAAGTGTGACACTGCTGCTACATCTCGGAGGAAAGCGCACGTGCATGCCCCACTCGATACGAGGACTGACTACCTGGAGAGACTCCAGAAGTACCCCAAGATCCACATCAGCACTGGCGAGGAATCCTCACGTTCCGGCACCGACTCCAAACAAGGTTTTAGGCCCTGCATCGACGGGAGAAGAATCCCGAGAGGCCCCGAGCAACTAGCATGGGTACTGGCCTTTCCTGAGGCCATCAGAGCGGGTCCCTGAGGTCCCGTCATAAGTCGAGAGCAACTGCCGCAACTCGATAAAATCCAGGAGGTTCTCCCCTCCAGGCGAGATGAGGCCCGTTTCCTCTGAGGCGTCCCAGGCTAATCACACCTAACCTCTGGAACTTCGAAAACGTCCTTCACATCTTGCTGCAACTCAAGAAGTTCCCCGACATACCCGTCTCCACTCGAGAGGAAGCACGAGAGTCCCGCCACATCCAGAGGAGCCCCGTTTCCGCCTCATAGCACGAGAGGAGGATCCTTTCCTGCATGGTCGGGAAAGAATTCCCGCGTTCCGTCGCATCTCAAGAGGGTAGGCTTTCCACAGGAAAGGCGTCAGGAACTCCAGGGTCCTTCACCATTCCCAGAGTCGCCCAGATGTCTCAGGCCATTCCAGGGAAGCCTGTTTTCCCGCACTGCCTCAAATTTCAAGCCGAGGATCGACTCACACCATGGTGGCACGTGGATAGCGCTGTGGAAAGCCTCGTGGGAAAGCTGTGGGAAAGCCTCTAGGAAAGCTCGAGGAAAGCACTGTTCCCTTGATTCACGCGAAGGGAAGCATGACACTGCTGCTACAGCTCGGGAGGTAAGCGCCGTGCATGCCCCCACTCGAGACGAGACTGACTCCCCTGGGGAGACTCCAGAAGTACCCAATATCCAAGTCAGCACTGGAGAGGAATCCTCAGGTTCCGGCACCGACTCCAACAAGGCTTAGCCCGGCATCGACGGTAGTGGAATCCCGAGATGCCCCCGAGCAACTCGCATGGGGACTGGCCTTTCTGAGGCCACCAGAGCGGGTCCCTGAGGTCCCCGTCGTAAGTCGAGAGCACCTGCCGCAACTCGAGAAAATCCAGGAGGTTCTCCCCTCCAGGCGAGATGAGGCCCATTTCCGCTGAGGCGTCTCGAGGCTAATCACACGTAACCTCTGGAACTTCCAAAGGGTCCTTCACACCCTTGCTGCAACTCAAGAAGTTCCCCGACATACCCGTCTCCACTCGAGAGGAAGCACGAGTGTCCCACCCACATCCAGAGGAGCCCTGTTTCCGCCTCATAGCTCGAGAGCATTGATCCTTCCCTGCATGGTCGGAAAAGAATTCACGGCGTTTCCAACGCATCTTAAGTGGAGGCGCTCTCCACAGGAAAATAGAGAGGACTCCAGGGTCGTGCCACCATTCCAGAGTCCCCCAGATGTCTCAGTCCATTCCAGGGAAACCTTTATTCCCTGCACTGCCTCGACTTTCAAACCGAGGATCGACTCACACCACAGTGGCACGTGGACAGCCCTGTGGGAAAGCCTCGTGGGAAAGCCTCGAGGGAAAGCCACAGATCCCTTGATCCATGCGAAGGGAAGCGTGACACTGCTGCTACAGATCGGGAGGAAAGCGCACGTGCATGCCCCAGTGGAGTAGCGGACTGACTGCCCTGAGAGTCCAGAAGTACCCAAGATCCATGTCAGCACTGCAGAGGAATCCTCAGGTTCCAGCACCGACTCCACACAAGATCTTAGGCACCGGCATCGAAGGGAGAGGAATCCGCGAGAGGCCCCCGAGCAACTCGCATGGGGACTGGCCTTTCCTGAGGCCTCCAGAGCGGGTCCCTGAGGTCCCCGTCGTAAGTTGAGAGCACCTGCCGCAACTCGAGAAATCCAGGAGGTTCTCCCTCCAGGCGAGATGAGGCCCATTTCCGCTGAGGCGTCTCGAGGCTAATCACATCTAACATCTGGAACTTCCAAAGGGTCCTTCACACCCTTGCTGCAACTCAAGAAGTTCCCCGACATACCGGTCTCCACTCAAGAGTAACATGAGAGTCCCGCCATTTCCAAGAGTGGCCCCGTTTCCGACTGCTAGCTCGAGAGGAGGGATCCTTTCCCTGCGTGGTCGGAAAAGAATTCTAGCATTCCTGTCGCATCTCAAGAGGAGGCGCTCTCCACAGGAAAGACGAGAGGAATCCAGGATCAGGCCCCATTCCCAGAGTCCCCCTGATTTTCTCAGGCCATTGCAGGGAAACTGTTTTCCCTGCACTGCCTCGACTTTCAAGGGAGGATCGACTCAACCACGGTGGCACGTGGGACAGCCCTGTGGGGAAGCCTCGTGGGAAAGCCCTGTGGGAAAGCCTCGAGGGAAAGCCCCTGATCCTTGATCCACGCAAAGGGAAGCGTGACACTGCTGCTTCGGCTCGGGACTGCTGCTTCGCTCGGAGGAAAGCGCACGTGCATTCCCCACTCGAGACGACGACTGACTCCCCTGGGGAGACTCCAGAAGTACCCCAAGATCCATCTCAGCACTTGAGCAGGAATGCTCAGGTTCCGGCACCTACTCCACACAAGATCTTAGGCCCCGGCATCCACTGGAGAGGAATCCGAGAGGCCCCGAGCAACTCGCATGGGGACTGGCCTTGCCTGAGGCCACCAGAGC
>NW_017216278.1:0-13304 GCF_001704415.2 Capra hircus
CTTCACACCTTGGCTTGCAACACTTCAAGAATTCCGACAACACCCCCCTCACTCACCTACGATTTGCCTCTCCGAGTCGGCTGCAAAAGGGCCTACAAGATCTTGATTGTAGAGTCGGGTGCCGGAACTGAGGATTTGCCTCTCCTAGTCGTGATGGATCTGTGAGGGTACTTTCTGGAGTTCCAGTGGAGGCAGTCCTCGTCATCGAGTCGGGGGCATGCGTGAGCATTCCTCCGATCTTGTAGCACCAGTGTAACGCTTACTTCGCTTGGATTCAAGGGATCTGTGGTTTCCCTCGAAGCTTTATCCATCAGGCTGTCCCCACGTTGCCACCGTTTGGTTTGACGTCCGATCTTCAGCATAGAAAGTCCGAGGCGCTGTGCAGGGAAACAGGTTTCCTGGAATGGATGAGCAGCTGGCGGGACTCTGGATTGATGTCACGACCTGGTTCCTCTTCGCCATTTCCTGTGCTGGAACGCTTCTCTTGAGATGCCAACGGAAACCCACGAGAATTGCTTTTCCCGAACACGTAGGGAAAGGATCCTCCTCTGAGCTAGGAGCGCAGTAACGGGGGTCTTGCATGTGGGCGGTACTCTCGGTGTTCCTCTCGAGTTTGGAGACGGCGTGTGTCGCGGGATCTTCTTGGGGGCAGGCAAGGGTGTGAGGACTTGGAGTTCCAGAGCGTTAGGTGTGTGATAGCTCGAGACGCCCTCAGGGGAAATGGGCCTCATCTCGCCTGGAGGGGAGAACCTCCTGGATTTTCTCGAGTTGCGGCAGGTGCTCTCGACTTTACGACGGGGAACCTCAGGGACCCGCTCTGGTGGCCTCAGGAAAGGCCAGTCCCATGCGAGTTGCTCGGGCCTTCTCGGGATTTCCTCTCCCGTCGATGCGAGGCCTAAGACCTTTGTGGAGTCGGTGCCGGAACGCTTGAGGATTCCTCTCCAGTGCTGACATGGATCTTGGGGTACTTCTGGAGTCTCCGCAGGGGAGTCAGTCCTCGTCTCCGAGTGGGGGCATGCACGTGCGCTTTCCTCCCGAGCTGTAGCAGCAGTGTCACGCTTCCCTTCGCGTGGAATCAAGGGATCTGTGGCTTTCCCTCGAGGCTTTCCCACGAGGATTTCTCACGAGGCTTTCCCACGAGGCTTTCCCACAGGGCTGTCCCACGTGCCACCGTGGTGTGAGTCAATCCTCGGCTTGAAGGTCGAGGCTGTGCAGGGAAAACAGGTTTCCCTTGAATGGACTGAGACATCTGGGGGACTCTGGAAATGTGGCACGACCCTGGAATTCCTCTCGCATTTCCTGTGGAGAGCGGTTCCTCTTGAGATGCGACGGGAACGCCGAGAATTCTTTCCCAACATCGCAGGGAAAGGATCCCTCCTCTCGAGCTAGGACGCGGAAACGGGGCTCCTCTGGATGTGGGCGGGACTCTCGTGCTTCCTCTCGAGTGGAGACGGGTATGTCGGGGAACTTCTTGAGTTGCAGCAAGGGTGTGAAAGACCCTTGGAAGTTCCAGAGTTACGGTGTGATTAGCCTCGAGACGCCTCTGCGGAAATGGGCCTCATCTCGCCTGGAGGGGAGAACCTCCTGGATTTCTCGAGTTGCGGCAGTTGTCTCTCGACTTACGAAGGGGGACCTCAGGGACCCGCTCTGATGGCCTCAGGAAAGGCCAGTCCCCATGCGAGTTGCTCGTGGGCCTCTCGGATTCCTCTCCCTTCAATGCCGGGGCCTAAGGTCTTGAGAGGAGTCGGTGCCGGAACCTGAGGATTCCTCTCCAGTGCTGACATGGATCTTGGGGTACTTCTGGAGTCTCCCCAGGGGAGTCAGTCCTCGTCTCGAGTGGGGGCATGCACGTGCAATTTCCTCCCGAACTGTAGCAGCATTGTCACGCTTCCCTTCGCGTGGATCAAGGGATCTGTGGCTTTCCCTGGAGGCTTTCACACGAGGCTTTCCCACGAGGCTTTCCCACATGGTTGTACCACGTTCCACCGTGATGTGAGTCGATCCTCGGCTTGAATGTCGAGGCAGTGCATGGAAAACAGGTTTCCCTGGAATCGACTGAGACATCTGGGGGACTCTGGGAAGGTGGCACGACCCTGGAGTTCCTCTCGCCTTTCCTGTGGAGCGCGCCTCCTCTTGAGATGCGACGGGAACGCCGGGATTTCTTTCCCGATGACGCAGGGAAAGGATCCCTCCTCTCGAGCTAGTAGGCAGAAACGGGGCTCCACTGGATGTGGGCGGGACTCTCGTGCTTCCTCTCGAGTGGAGACGGTATGTCGGTGAACATCTTGAGTTGCAGCCAGGGTGTGAAGCACCGTTTGGAAGTTCCAGAGATTAGGTGTGATTAGCCTGGAAACGCCTCAGCAGAAATGGGCCTCATCTCGCCTGGAGGGGAGAACCTCCTGTATTTTCTTGAGATAGGGCAGTTGCTCTCGACTTACGACGGGAACCTCAAGGACCCGCTCTGCGGGCCTCAGAAAAGGCCATTCCGCATGCGAGTTGCTCAGGGGCCTCTCGGGATTCTTTTCCCCTTGATGCCGGGGCCTAAGACCTTGTGTGGAGTCGGTACCGGAACCTGAGGTTTCCTCTGCAGTGCTGACATGGATCTTGGGGTACTTCTGGAGTCTCCCCAGGGGAGTCAGTCCTCGTCTCGAGTGGGGGCATGCACCTGCGCTTTCCTCCCTAGCTGTAACAGCAGTGTCATGCTTCCAGTCGCGTGGCATCAAGGGATCAGTGGCTTTCCCTCGAGGCTTTCCCATGAGGCTTTCCAACAAGGCTTTCCCACGAGGCTTTCCCACAGGGCTGTCCCACGTGCCACCGTGGTGTTAGTCGATCCTCGGCTTGAAAGTCGAGGCAGTGCAGGGTAAACAGGTCTCCCTGGAATGGACTGAGACATCTGAAGGACTCTGGGATTGGTGGCACGACCATCGGAGTTCCTCTCGCCTTTCCTCTGGAGAGCCCGACCTCTTGAGTTGCGTCGGGAACGCCGGGAAATCTTTCTCCGACCACGTAAGGAAAGGATCCCTCCTCTCGAGCTAGGAGGCGGAAACGGGGCTCCTCTGGATGTGAGCGGGACTCTCCTGCTTCCTCTCAAGTGGAGACGGGTATGTCGGGGAACTTCTTGAGTTGCAGCAAGGGTGTGAATGACCCTTTGGAAGTTCCAGAGGTTAGGTGTGATTATCCTCGAGACGCCTCAGCGGAAATGGGCCATCATCTCGCCTGGAGGGGAAAACCTCCTGGATTTTCTCGAGTTGCGGCAGGTGCTCTCGACTTACGATGGGGACCTCAGGGACCCGGCTCTGGTGGCCTCAGGAAAGGGCAGTCCGCCTGCGAGTTGCTCAGGGGGCTCTCGGGATTCCTCTCCCGTGGATGCCGGGCCTAAGACCTTGTGTGGATTCGGTGCCGGAACCTGAGGATTCTTCTCCAGTGCTGACATGGATCTTGGGCTACTTCTGGAGTCTCCCCATGGGAGTCTTTCGTCGTCTCGAGTGGGGGCATGCACGTGCTCTTTCCTCCCGAGCTGAAGCAGCAGATTCACGCTTCCCTTCCCGTGGATAAAGGGATCTGTGGGTATCCCTCGAGGCTTTCCCACGAGGCTTCCCACAGGTTTGTACCACGTGCCACCGTGGTGTGAGTCGTTCCTCGGCATGAAAGTCGAGGCAGTGCAGGGAAAACAGGTTTCCCTGGAATGGACTGAGACATCTGGGGGTCTCTGGGAATGGTGGCACGACCCTGGAGTTCCTCTCGCCTTTCCTGTGGAGAGGGCCTCCTCTTGAGTTGCGACGGGAACACCGAGAATTTTTTACCGAACACGCAAGGAAAGGATCCCTTCTCTCGAGCTAGTAGGCAGAAACGGGGCTCCTCTGGATGTGGGCGGACTCTCGTGCTTCCTCTCAAATGGAGACGGTATGTCGGGGAACATCTTGAGTTGCAGCCAGGGTGTGAAGGACCCTTTGGAAGTTCCAGAGGTTAGGTGTGATTAGCCTTGAGACACCTCAGCGGAAATGGGCCTCATCTTGCCTGGAAGGGAGAACCTCCTGGATTTTCTCAAGTTGGGGCAGGTGCTCTCGACTTAAGATGGGGACCTCAGGGACCCGCTCTGGTGGCCTCAGGAAAGGCCAGTCCGCATGCGAGTTGCTCGGGGGCCTCTCGGGATTCCTCTCCCGTCGATGCCGGGGCCTAATCTGCCGGGAGCCAGTGTGAGGAAGCCCGCCCGTGATAAGGTTATGAGGAAGGAAGCTGACATATGCAAGGCGTGCTCAGACTTCAGGGATCCCTCTGGAAATTTTTAAGCACGTACCCCAACAAAAATCTGCCGGTTTTTATGCTCTGCTTTTTCACTCTTCTGACCTTTTCTGGAAAAAGTCAATTCAGGCCGTTAGTCTTCTGCATTTGAAAGAGTGTTTCAATCCAAAAACCCTCTGATTTCTTTCTAGCCTGCCTGTAGGACTCGTACAGCTGCGCTTGTGATTGTTTGAGGCCTCCTGACCGCAGGAGGCACAGGAAGCTTAAAACATCCTAGGAATGCCGGAGCTTCCAAGGAGTCAAAATCTTTAGAATAGGACTGATTAAAAGTTTCATTTTTTGGGTCAATGCTTGCTGCCAAATTTTCATATCCTTTATTTTTAGATATAGTTGGTATATAGAAAAACAAGTAGCAGACCTGGTATTAGCAACATTAGATCTTTGAGTTAAGTACCTTCTTTGTTATAACCCACTGCACCTTTGTTCTATAGAGATGTAACTTTAATGCTTTAAGGAGATGCAGATTAAAGAAAAACACTTCAGGGGAAACAAAATTAACATTCATTAAGGAAGAGAGCCAAAAAGTGTTAACAAGCCTCTTGGCCAGAAGATAATGTAAATCACCTGAGACCTTTTGTATACAAAATGATATACAGAAAGAATCTGGGTTGCGAACACTACATAATTTTGTGTTATCCATTGATCTCCATGTTTTAATCAAAAGTATAAAAGGCCTTCTGAACAATAAAGGAGGAGGCCAGGGGCCGGGGGCCAGTTTCTCGGACCAGCTTCTCGAACTAGTCTCTCAGCCTGGTTTCTTGGGACTCTGGCTCCCCCCGTGTCTTTCTCTCTCTTTCTTCTTCTCTACCTTTCCTTCTCTCTGCTCTTTACTATAACTTCAGGCTGAATCTCCACCTGGAGTGCGGAGGCTCGCCAGGTCTACTTACTTGCCCTGGCTGTTAAGACCCGCACGAAAGGGAGCTTAAGGCGAGGCACCCTTAGATATTCAAGCGGGCGCCGGAGGCCCAAAGTAGGTGGTGCAAATTCCTTGTCTGGAATTTTATTGGCCGTCCGCGTAAACCAAGCTATTCAGCCCTCTTCCTCCACTTAATCTTCTTACTACACTATAGTTTCCTAATCTAATCTTACATTAATAAATAAACAAGTCTTTCCACGCCAACGCCGTCCACCCTTCGAATTCCCTGGATCCACCGGGGCTGGACCCCGGCATAAGACCTCGTGTGGAGGCGGTGCCGGAACCTGAGGATTTCTCTCCAGTGCTGACATCGATCTTGGGGTACTTCTGGAGTCTCCCCAGGGGAGTCAGTCCTGGTCTCGAGTGGGGGCATGCACGTGCGCTTTCCTCCGGAGCTGTAGCAGCAGTGTCACGCTTCCCTTCGCGAGGTTCAAGGGATCTGTGGCTTTCCCACGAGGCTTTCCCACAGGGCTGTCCCACGTGCCACCGTGGTGTGAGTCGATCCTCGGCATGAAAGTCGAGGCAGTGCAGGGAAAACAGGTTTCCCTGAAATGGACTGAGACATCTGGGGGACTCTGGGAATGGTGGCACGACGCTGGAGTTCCTCTCGCCTTTCCTGGGGAGAGCGCCTCCTCTTGAGATGCGACGGGAATGCCGGGAATTCTTTCCCGACCACGCAGGGAAAGGATCCCTCCTCTCGAGCTAGGAGGCGGAAACGGGGCCCCTCTGTATGTGGGCGGGACTCTCGTGCTTCCTCTTGAGTGGTGACGGGTATGTCGGGGAACTTCTTGAGTTGCAGCAAGGCTGTGAAGGACCCTTTGGAAGTTCCAGAGGTTAGGTGTGATTAGCCTCGAGTCGCCTCAGCGGAAATGGGCCTCATCTCGCCTGGAGAGGACAACCTCCTGGATTTTCTCGAGTTGCGGCAGGTGCTCTCGACTTACGACGGGGACCACAGACCCCCTCTGGTGGCCTCAGCAAAGGCCAGTCCCCATGCGAGTTGCTCGGGAGCCTTTCGGGATTTCTCTCCCGTCGATGCCGGGGCCTAAGGTCTTGTGAGGAGTCGGTGCCGGAACCTGAGGATTCCTCACCAGTGCTGACATGGATCTTGGTGTACTTCTGGAGTCTCCCCAGGGGAGTCAGTCCGCGTCCCGTGTGGGGGCATACACGTGCGCTTTCCTCCCGAGCTGTAGCAGCAGTATCACGCTTAACTTCGCGTGGATCAAGGGATCGGTGGCTTTCCCTCGAGGCTTTCCCACGAGGATTTCCCACGAGGCTTTCCCACAGGGCTGTCCCACGTGCCACCGTGGTGTGAGTCGATCCTTGGCTTGAAAGTCGAGGCAGTGCAGGGAAAACACCTTTCCCTGGAATGGACTGAGACATCTGGGGGACTCAGGGAATGGTGCCACGACCCTGGAGTTCCTCTCGCCTTTCCTGTGGAGAGCGCCTCCTCCAGAAATGCGACGGGAACGCCGGGAATTCTTTCTCGACCACGCAGTGAAAGGATCCCTCCTCTCCAGCTAAGAGGCGGCAATGGGGCTCCTCTGGATGTGGGCGGGACTCTCGTGTTTCCTCTCGAGTGGAGACGAGTATGTCGGGGAACTTCTTGAGTAGCAGTAAGGGTGGAAAAACCCTTTGGAAGTTACAGAGTTTAGGTGTAATTAACCTCGAGATGCCTCAGCGGAAATGGGCCTCATCACGCCTGGAGGGGAGAAACTCCTGAATTTTTTCGAGGTGCGGCAGGCGCTCTCGACTTTCGACGGCGACCTCATGGACCCGCTCTGGTGTCTTCAGGAAAGGCCAGTCCCCATGCGAGTTGCTCGGGGGCCTCTCGGGATTCCTGTCTCGTCGATGCCGGGGCCTAAGACCTTGTGTGGAGTTGGTGCCAGAACATGAGGATTCCGCTCCAGTGCTGACATGGATCTTGGGGTATTGCTGGAGTCTCCCCAGGGGAGTCAGTCCTCGTCTCGAGTGGGGACATGCACGTGCGCTTTACTCCCAAGCTGTAGCAGCAGTGTCAGCGCTTGCCTTAGCGTGGATCAAGGGATCTGTGGCTTTCCCTTGAGGCTTTCACACGAGGCTTTGCCACATGGTTGTCCCACGTGCCACCGTGATGTGAGTCGATCCTCGGCTTGAATGTCGAGGCAGTGCAGGGAAAACAGGTTTCCCTGGAATGGACTGAGACATCTGGGGGACTCTGGGAATGGTGGCACGACCCTGGAGTTCCTCTCGCCTTTCCTGTGGAGAGCGCCTCCTCTTGAGATGCGACGGGAACGCCGGGATTTCTTTCCCGAACACGCAGAGAAAGGATCCCTCCTCTCGAGCTAGGAGGAGGAAACAGGGCTCTTCTGGATGTGGGCGGGACTCTCGTGCTTCCTCTTGAGTGGAGACGGGTATGTCGGGGAACTTCTTGAGTTGCAGCAAGGGTGTGAAGGACCGTTTGGAAGTTCCAGACGTTAGGTGTGATTAGCCTCGAGACGCCTCAGCGGAAATCGGCCTCATCTCGCCTGGAGGGGAGAACCTCCTGGATTTTCTCGAGTTGCTGCACGTGCTCTCGACTTACGACGGGGACCTCAGGGACCCGCTCTGGTGGCCTTAGGAAGGGCCAGTCCCCATGCTAGTTGCTCGGGGGCCTCTCGGGGTTCCTCTACCGTCGATGCCGGGGCCTAAGACCTTGAGTGGAGTTGGTGCACCAACCTGAGGATTCCTCTCCAGTGCTGACATGGATCTTGGGCTACTTCTGGAGTCTCCCCAGGGGAGTCTTTCGTCGTCTCGAGTGGGGGCATGCACGTGTGCTTTCCTCCCGAGCTGTAGCAGCAGTGTCACGCTTCCCTTCGCGTTGATCAAAGCAACTGTGGCTTTCCCTCGAGGCTTTCCCACGAGGCTTTCCCACAGGGCTGTCCCACGTGCCACCGTGTTGTAAGTCGATCCTCGGCTTGAAAGTCGAGGCAGTGCAGGGAAAACAGGTTTCCCTGGAATGGACTGAGACATCTGGGGGACTCTGGGAATGTGGCATGACCCTGGAGTTCCTCTCGCCTTTCCTGTGGAGAGCGCATCCTCTTGAGATGCGACGGGAACACCGGGAATTCTTTCCCGACCACGCAGGGAACGGATCCCTCCTCTCAAGCTAGGAGGCGGAAACGGTGCTCCTGTGGATGTGGGCGGGACTCTCGTGCTTCCTCTCGAGTGGAGACGGGTATGTCGGGGAACTTCTTGAGTTGCAGCAAGGGTGTGAAGGACCCTTTGGAAGTTCCAGAGATTAGGTGTGAATAGCCTCGACACGCCTCAGCGGAAATGGGCCTCATCTCGCCTGGAGGAGAGAACCTCCTGGATTTTCTCGAGTTGCGGCAGGTGCTCTCGCCTTACCACGGGAACCCCTGGGACCCGCTCTGGTGGCCTCAGGAAAGACCAGTCTCCATGCGAGTTTCTCGGGGGCCTCTCGGGGTTCCTCTCCCGTCGATGCTGGGGCCTCAGACCTTCTGTGGAGTCAGTGCTGTAACCTGAGGATTCCTCTCCAGTTCTGACATGGATCTTGGGGTACTTCTGGAGTCTCCCCAGGGGAGTCAGTCCTCGTCTCGAGTGGGGGCATGCATGTGCGCTTTCCTCCCGAGATGTAGCAGCAGTGTCGCGCTTCCCTTCGCCTGGATCAAGGGATCAGGGGCTTTCCAAGGAGGCTTTCCCACGAGGCTTTCCCACGAGGCTTTCCCACAGGGCTGTCCCACGTGCCACCATGGTGTGAGTTGATCCTCGGCTTGAAAGTCGAGACACTGCAGGGAAGACAGTTTTCCCTGGAATGGACCGAGTCATCTGGGGTACTCTGGGAATGTGGCACGACCCTGGATTTCCTCTTGCCTTTCCGGTGGAGAGCGCCTCCTCTTGAGATGCGAAGGGAACGCCGGGAATTCTTTCCCGACCACGCAGGGAGAGGATCCCTCCTCTCAAGCTAGGAGGCGGAAACGGGGCTCCTCTGGATGTGGGCGAGACTCTCATGCTTCCTCTCGAGTGGAGACGGGTATGTCGGGGAACTTCTTGAGTTGCAGATATGGTGTGAAGGACCCTTTGGAAGTTTCAGATATTAGATGTGATTAGCCTCGAGACGCCTCTGCGGAAAAGGGCCTCATCTTGCCTGGAGGGGAGAACCTCCTGGATTTTCTCGAGTTGCCGCAGGTGCTCTCGACTTGTGACGGGGACCTCAGGGACCCGCTCTGGTGGCCTCAGGAAAGGCAAGTCCTCATGCGAGTTGCTCAGGGTCCTGTCAGGATTCCTCTCCCTTCGATGCCGGGGCCTAAGATCTTGTGTGGCAGTCGGTGCCGGAACCTGAGCATTCCTCTCCAGTGCTGACATGGATCTTGGGGTACTTCTGGAGTCTGCCCAGGGGAGTCAGTCCTCGTCTCTAGTTGGGGCATGCACGTGCGCTTTCCTCCCTAGTTGCAGCAGCAGTGTCACGCTTCCCTTCGCGTGGTTCAAGGGATCTATGGCTTTCCAAGGAGGCTTTCCCACGAGGTTTTCCCACGAGGCTTTCCCACAGGGCTGTCCCACGTGCCACCGTGGTGTGACTCGATCCTCGGCTTGAAAGTCGAGGCAGTGCAGCGAAACCAGTTTTCCCTGGAATGGACTGAGACATCTGGGGGAATCTGGGAATGGTGACACGACCCTGGAGTTCCTCTCGCCTCTCCTGTGGAGAGCGCCTCCTCTTGAGGTGCGACGGGAACTCCGGGAATTCCTTCCCGAACACGCAGGGAAAGGATCCCTCCTCTCGAGCTAGGAGGCGGAAACGGGGCTCCTGTGGATGTGGGCGGGACTCTCGTGCTTCCTCTCGAGTGGAGACGTTTATTTCGGGGAACTTCTTGAGTTACACCGAGGTTGTGAAGGACCTTTGACAGTTCCAGAGGTTACGTGTGATTAGCCTTGAGACCCCTCAGTGGAAATGGGCCTCATCTCGCCTGGCGGGGAGAACCTCCTGGATTTTCTCGAGTTGCGGCAGGTGCTCTCGACTTATGACCCGGCCTCAGGGACCCGCTCTGGTAGCATCAGGATAGGCCAGACCCTATGAGAGTTGCTGGGGGGCCACTCGGGATTCCTCTGCCGTCGATGCCGGTGCCTAAGACCTTGTGTGGAGTCGGTCGCCGAACCTGAGGATTCTACTCCAATGCAGTCATGGATCTTGTGGTACTTCTGGAGTCTCCCCAGGGGAGTCAGTCCTCGTCTAGAGTGGAGGCATGCACGTGCGCTTTCCTCCCGAGCTGAAGAAGCAGTGTCGCACTTCCCTTCTCGTGGATCAAGGGATCAGGGGCTTTCCCTCGAGGCTTTCCCACGAGGCTTTCCAACGAGGCTTTCCCACAGGGCTGTCCCACGTGCCACCGTGGTGTGAGTCGAACCTCGTCTTGAAAGTCGAGGCAGTGCAGGGAAAACAGGTTTCCCTGGAATGGACTGAGATATCTGGTTGTCTCTGGGAATGATGGCACGACCCTGGAGTTCCTCTCGCCTTTCCTGTGGAGAGCGCCTCCTCTTGAGATGCGACGGGAACGCCGGGAATTCTTTCCCGACCACGCAGGGAAAGGATCCCTCCTCTCGGTCTAGGAGGCGCAAACGGGGCTCCTCTGGATGTGGCCGGGACTCTCGTGCTTCCTCTCAAGTGGAGACGGGTATGTCGGGGAAATTGTTAAGTTGCAGCAAGGGTGTGAAGGACCCTTTGGAAGTTCCAGAGGTTAGGTGTGATTAGCCTCGAGACGCCTCAGCTGAAATGGGCCTCATCTCGCCTGGAGGGGAGAACCTCCTGGATTTTCTCGAGTTGCAGCAGGTGCTCTCGACTTACGACGGGGACCTCAGGGACCCACTCTGGTGGCCTCAGGAAAGGTCAAACCCCATGTGAGTTGCTCGGGTTCCTCTCGGGATTCCTCTCCCATCTATGCCTGGGCATTAGATCTTGTGTGGAGTCGGTGCTGGAACCTGAGCATTCCTCTCCAGTGCTGACATGGATTTTCGGGTACCTCTGGAGTCTCCCCAGTGGAGTCAGTCCTCGTCTCGAGCGGGGGCATGCACGTGCGCTTTCTTCCCGAGCTGTAGCAGCAGTGTCACGCTTCCCTTCGCGTGGATCAAGCGATCAGGGGCTTTCCCTTGAGGCTTTCCCAGGAGTCTTTCCCACTAGTCTTTCCCACAGGGCTGTGCCACGTGCCACTGTCGTGTGAGTCGATCCTCGGCTTGAAAGTCGAGGCAGTGGAGGGAAAACAGGTTTCCCTGGAATGGACTGAGACATCTGGGGGACTCTGGGAATGTGGCACGACCCTGAAGTTCCTCTCGCCTTTCCTGTGGAGAGCGCCTCCTCTTGAGATGCGACGGGAATGCGGGGAATTCTTTCCCGACCACGCAGGGAAAGGATCCCTCCTCTCGAGCTAGGAGGCGGAAACGGGGCTCCTCTGATTGTGGGCGGGACTCTCGTGCTTCCTCTCGAGTGGAGACGGGTATGTCGGGGAACTTCTTGAGTTGCAGCAAGGTTGTGAAGGACCCTTTGTAAGTTCCAGAGGTTAGGTGTGATTAGCCTCGAGACACCTCAGCGGAAATGGGCCTCATCTAGCCTGGAGCGGGTAACCTCCTGGATTTTCTCGAGTTGCGGCAGTTGCTCTCGACTTACGACCGGGACCTCAGGGACCCTATCTGTTGGACTCAGGAAAGGCCAGTCCCCATGCGAGTAGCTCGCGGGCCTCTCAGGATTCCTCTCCCGTCGGTGCAGGGGCCTAAGATCTTGTGTGAAGTGGGTGCCGGAACCTGAGGATTCCTCTCCAGTGCTGACATGGATCTTGGGTACTTCTGGAGTCTCCCCAGTGGAGGCAGTCCTCGTCTCGAGTGGGGGCATGCACGTGAGCATTCCTCCCGAGCTGTAGCACCAGTGTAACGCTTACCTTCGCTTGGATCAAGGGATCTGTGGCTTTCCCTCGAGGCTTTACCACAGGGCTGTCCCACGTGCCACCGTGGTGTGAGTCGATCTTCAGCATGAAAGTCGAGGCTGTGCAGGGAAAACAGGTTTCCCTGGAATGGATTGAGACATCTGGGGGACTCTGGGAATGATGTCACGACCCTGGAGTTCCTCTCGCCTTTCCTGTGGAGAACGCTTCCTCTTGAGATGCAACGGAAACGCCGAGAATTCTTTCCCGAACACGTAGGGAAAGGATCCCTCCTCTCGAGCTAGGAGGCGTAAACGGGGCTCCTCTGCATGTGGGCGGTACTCTCGTGCTTCCTCTCGAGTGGAGACGGGTGTGTCGGGGATCTTCTTGAGTGGCAGCAAGGGTGTGAAGGACCCTTTGGAAGTTCCAGAGGTTAGGTGTGATAAGCCTCGAGACGCCTCAGGGGAAATGGGCCTCATCTCGTCTGGAGGGGAGAACCTCCTGGATGTTCTCGAGTTGCGGCAGGTGCTCTCGATTTACGACGGGGACCTCAGGGACCCGCTCTGGTGGCCTCAGGAAAGGCCAATCGCCATGCGAGTTGCTCGGGGGCCTCTCAGGATTCCTCTCCCGTCGATGCCGAGGCCTAAGACCTTCTGTGGAGTCGGTTCCGGAACCTGAGGATTCGTCTCCAGTGCTGACATGAATATTGGGGTACTTCTGGAGTCTCCCGCGGGGAGTCCGTCCTCATCTCGAGTGGGGGAATGCACGTGCGCTTTCCTCCCGAGCTGTAGCAGCAGTGTCACGCTTCATTTCGCGTGATCAAGGGATCTGTGGCTTTCCCTCGAGGCTTTCCCACGAGGCTTTCCCACGAATCTTTCCCACAGGGCTCTCCCACGTGCCACCGTGGTGTGAGTCGATCCTCGGATTGAAAGTCGAGGCAGTGCAGGGAAAACAGGTTTCCCTGGAATGGACTGAGACATCTGGGGGACTCTGGGAATGGTGGCACGACCCTGGAGTTCCTCTCGCCTTTCCTGTGGATAGCGCTCCTCTTGAGATGGGCCCAAAGAGAGAGATACCGTCTCCACTTGAGAGGAAGCACTGGACTCCCGCCACATCCAGAGGAGCCCGCGTTCCGTCTCCTAGCTCGAGAGGAGGGATCCTTTCACTGCATGCTCGAAAAGAATTCCCGGCGTTTCCGTCACATCTCA
>NW_017216279.1:0-23424 GCF_001704415.2 Capra hircus
AGCTCTGTAGCTGGAGAAAGATCTCAGAAATTATGCAGATTATTTTATGTGTGTACCAAGCAGCTGTCACTTTTAACTCTTTATCCACAGCCTAATCTTGAATCTCAAGTTCAGTACAACGAATGTTCAACCAAACAGCTAGGAGGCAAATGGAACAGGCTGGGGGTAAGCCTAAAGATTAATAGATGTCTGAGCTGATGAATGTTAGCAATTACCTTGTCCAGTCTCCAAATCCTCCAAAGATGTGTGGCATCTCCAGATCATCGCAGAGCCAGGCCCCTCCCAGCACACCCCCGTCACTCATCCTTCAACCATCCATTCAACAGTGACCGAGAATCAATGTGTCAGGAGCCAGGAAAGAACCACAGCAAGACACAGCCCTGCTCTCCCAGAGTTTTCCGTCCAGCAGGAGATTACATAAGAACTGGCAATCTGATGAATGTGACAGAGGGGGAATGCAGGTGCTCGGGAGCTGGTGGAGGGGTTAGGGAAGACTCCCTGAACAAGGAGTACTGAACATGAGATGAAATGGTGGGGAGCTGGTGGAACAAGGGGTAGGGAGAGGAGCTCCCCAGGCAGGAGGAGCGGCATTCATAAAGCCTTGACTCAGGGGGAAACATATGGTGCCAGGCACTCAAAGAAGCCCAGGATGGCAGGGAGATTAGCGTGAGGAGAAAACACAGGGGTCATTCATGGAAGGTCCTGGGAATCCTGGTCTGGTGGTAGTGAGAAACTACTGAAATTTTTAAGGAGGATTTGGGTTTTATTTTTTTAGTTGCATTTTCTGCTGTAGGAAGCATAGGTTGGAAGGAATGCAGAGAGTCCCCTTTGGGGCAGGGGGCAGGCAGAGATGGAAAATTGGACAAATCAAGGCAGAAAAGGCTGGGAGATTCCATTAAGGGGTGACATTTGAGACAGAAAGTAGAGTAAACATCACTCTGAGAACTCGATTCAGCTTGACCATTCTCCTGAGAGGTTTTCCCTGGTGGCTCAGATGGTAAAGAATCCACCTGCGATGAGGGAGACCCAGGTTCGATCCCTGGGTTGGGAAGATCTCCTGGAGGAGGGCCTGGCAACCCACTCCAGTATTATTCTTGCCAGGAGAATCCCCAGGAACAGAAGAGCCTGCAGGGCTACAGTCCATGGGGTCACAAAGAGACACAACTTAGCAGCTGAGTAGCAACTGAGTACACAGGCGCAGTGTTCATGCTGGTGAGATTTCTGAGAGCGATGTAACCAGCTGGACATCTACCCACAGGAGGTTTGTTCCAAAGAACAAAAATGCACAATGTAATGTGAACTAAATTCACAGTAATCTGTAATGTGAACAAAATTCACAATGTTTCTAAAGTATAGTTCTCAGCATATGTGTTAAAAACAAACAAACAAACAAAAAGCCCTACCATATTTCTACAGTGGAGGTGCAAACTTCTATAAAGATCCAGAGAGTAAATATTTTAGCTTTGCCACATGACATCTGTTGGATCCACTCAGTTCAGTCGTATCCAAGAAGCACCACAGATAAGAAGTACATGAAGAGCCTGTTTCAAGAAAACATACTTATAGACAATGAAATCTGGATGAATATGAGTATAATGAATAGAATTTTCATGCTGCAAATATTATCTTTAAGAATTATTTTCAACCATTTAAAGGTATAAAAACATTTTTAGCTTTCAGGCCCTACCACACAATCTGGGAGTGGAATTTGGTCCATGGGATGTAAGATGCAATGGCCTATTCTATCCATTTATAGTGGACGCTCCCACCCATAGAGACCACCATTCCAAAACAGCGTGATTGAGCTATGTGCTGTAACTATGAAACCTATACTCAGAAAACAAAACCCAAATTACCAAAAGCTGCCTGAGGTGTGAGGGGTTCAAGTCCTCCCCCGCCCCAGGATACTCCGCGCCCCCGCCCGCCTCCACTCATGGCTGCCTTGTTACTGCCAAAATCTCTCCTTTTTCTGCCCACCAATGCTCAATTAAAAAAATACAGAGGAATGCTGGAGAAAGTAGACGACTTTACTCCTCAGCTGGCCAAGGGAGCACACAGCAGGCTAGCCCCCAGGAACAGGGCCCTGTCCCCTCCTGGGGGACCTGAGAGACTGTGTACAGCCTGGGTCTCCTGGGTCCGCCAGCCTGCCACCTGCCTCCCGAAATGCAAAGCTCTAAGGGTGACTTGCTACAAGAGGGTGCAGGGAGAGCACAAACGTGGTGCAGGATGGAAAGTACGCAGGATCAGGGACTCCTGGTTACAGACACACAGGTTAGAAACCTCAAGTAAAACTAGGAGTGATTAACTCTTTGGCGACCGGCCACGTTTCTCCTCTAGTCTTCGCTGTTTCCTTTCCTTGTTCTCAGGAGAGGAAACACTGCATTTCTGTTTTTGCGGCAACAAGCTCATCTGTGCGTCCCCAGCCTCCAGCAGGGAGGGAAGCTGTCCTGTCCGGTACCCCCTTTCCTGCTGCGCGCTGGCGCCCATCGAGTTTTGAGCAGCAGTTACTTGCTGGGCACAGTTCCTCACCCATCAAGCCGTCAGTACCTACTGAGGCTCCCAGCGGGACAGAAGCCGCCTTTCCAGCCCAGCCCTGGAGCTGGAGTCCAGCCCTGAGAGTCTGACTCTCTGACGGCTGAGGAGCAGCCGAGGCGGGCACTGCTCTGTGCTCCGCGCACCCACAGCGGGTCGGGCTCAGACCTGCCCTTCAGGCGCACCGCCAACAGCGTGGGTGACGGTGGCGTTTCAAATCACCAACCGTCTTATTTTGGCAGGAGAAAGAACGCCTTCTACAAAACCTTTATAAAGAACCTTTCTTCCGCCCAGGGTGGGAAATCTGGGTTCTTTCACACCAGAGACATGGATCAAAGAAGCGGCGCGCTGCAGTTGACCCCAAGTCGTAGTTTCGGGGGCCGCCTGCGCTCGGCGGGCAGACGGCGAAGCCGCCTCGCTTGGTGTCCCCGGCCTCGGGCTGCAGCTGGGGCGGGGCGGCGAGCCAGAAGCCCAGGCGCCCCGTGTCCGCGTCCGACGGCGCCTCCAGCGGCCGCATCTCCCTGGCTGGGCTGCGCTCGGCCGGCCGCTCCGGAAGCCGCGCGCGCAGGCGACGCGCACGGAGGCCCGGGCCGGGCGGATCTGGGGTCCCGTCCCCGCAGGAGCTCCGGGCCCCTGGCCGCCGCTGGAACCCGGGAGCCGGGGGCGCCCCGAGAAGCCGGGAGGCGGCGAGGAGAGAGCGGGGCGGTCTCCGTGCCCCGAGACGGTTCCGATCCCCCGCGGGCGGGAGATGCGGAGGACCCGGGGATCCCGCCGGCGACACAGCGGATCCTTCGCCGGGCTCAGGGCTTCCGACCGGCCGGGCTCGGCCCCGCGGGGAGAAACTGCACCCGCTCCCGCACGCGGCCACCGACGGGGCTCGCCCCGCCCGCTCGCCTCCCGGGCCCGAC
Source organism: Capra hircus (assembly GCF_001704415.2). Taxonomy (NCBI): domain Eukaryota; kingdom Metazoa; phylum Chordata; class Mammalia; order Artiodactyla; family Bovidae; genus Capra; species Capra hircus. Next base: position 3,441 of record NW_017216279.1, read on the forward strand.
CCGGCCTCCGGCCGCTGGGGAACGGGAGCGGAGGACCGGGAGAAGGGCGCGCGGCACACCCGAGCTCGGTCGCGGGCCCAGGGCTCAGACGTGCGGGCGCCCGGGCCCCTCTCCAGCAGAGGACCGGATCGGGAAGCTCCGGGGCTGGGGATCGCCGACGGCCGGGGCGGAAGGAGTCTCCCGGGGCTCCGGGCTCAGCAGCGCTGCTGCTTCTCAAGTGCTTCTTGATCTCAGCGGGCCGAGCCGCCCTCTGCAGTCCTGCCACGCTGCTGTTAATACGCTGCGCTTCTGTGTTGAATGGACGCTGTAGACCAGGACATCACGGGGTGACTAGGAGTTAAAGAGGGTGGGGCCCTTGCACAAATCGGTGGTGAGAGGACTCGGCGTCTCAGGGACCCCCACACCGCAGCCGCATCCTGCCCACCCAGCTCCCACCCTGACGTCCGGGGCTCCTCCTGCCTGAGCCTGCAGAGGCCTCGCTGTCCCTTGGATTCCGAGCCTGTGTTCACCGGGACCTCTCCCGCCTCAGCCCTGTCTGTGCAGACCGCACCCACCCTCCCCGACCTCACGCTTCAGGAAACGACGGCGACAGGTGTCACCCAAATGCAACCTGATCGTTGTTTCTCGCTGGTGAAAAAATTAGGAAAAGCATTCTTCTAGGCCTGTTTATTGTGACCCACATTATGACCCAAATATTGCGTTATCTGTATATAATATTTTAGTAGAAGATTGTACTCTGAGCTCTTGTGAAGGTACTTTGCAATTGTTTAAAGTAATTTTTTTTCACGTTGTGCAGATAGAGTAATGTGATCAACACTTTCCCTCCCCCCAAAGACGTCCCGGTTCCTAATCCCCAGAACCTGTGACTGTTAACTCACAGGGCAAAAGGGACTTGTGTGGGTGTGGTTAAAGAAAGGATATACACCCGGAGGCCCTCGGGTCACTGGTGAGGGCGAAACATAGTCCGGAGGGTCCCTCAGAAGTCAGAGAGGGAGTCAGGAGGGTCACAGCTGATGAAGGAGCCATGAGGATGTGAGCCACCGCGGGGCTGAAGTGGCTGCTGGACCACAGGGGAGCAGTGCGGCGACCCCTAGGAAGAACACCCCCAGGTCCTCCAGAAGGAGCACAGCCCGCTGACACCTCAATGTCCACGCAGCAAGATCCACATCAGACTTCTCCAGACGGATGAGAAAGTGAACTTGTGCTCATTTGTTATACCAGCAGTAAGAAATGAAAACAGGTAGGGAAATGTATCTTTTTTAAAGATACATGGGTCCCTACTGATAGGAAGATTTTTTTTTTTTAATTTAAAATGTGTTCCTTTAAAAAATGTATCTTTTTAAAAAGATACATGGCCCCCCTACTGGTAGGAAGAATTTCTTTGTATCAGGGAGTTAGAATGAAGAAAGGTAATTCGATAATATGTATCCTCTGAAAAGCAGTTCAGAAGGCACTCTCCTGAGCAAGAGGGAAGGGAAGATGTGGGTAGATAAGAAAGGCCCTCCCTGGGGCCAGGAAGGGACTGCAGGCAGAGGAGCCTCAGGGAAACAGCTGGGAGGGCTGTGTGCTCGTGATCTTACTCAGATCTGGAGATGCTCTGGAGACAGCTGAGCTAAGAGAGGGTGATGCACAAGGGGGTCCTGGGGCCTTGCACCTGCAGCTTGACCACCAGGTGAGCGCCATCCCTCAAAGATGAGCATCCAGAACCGGGGGGGGTCGCCACTGGAGGAAAAGAGTAACCAGGAAAAAAAAAATGACCTTATATCACAACGCGCCCCATGTAGACTTAGCTCGGCATCTTTCTCTTTCTTCTGATGCCTAGCTGAGTGTGGCAGCAGTGTGTCATCAGATGCGGAGGTGAGAAGCCAGTCGTTCTCAGTGCACAAGCCTGAAGCAACTGTGCTTGTGTGAGCAGGGTGAACACGAGCTGGCTCTGAGTCACACAAACATCCACATCCTATCGCTACCCCTGTCTACTTGTGTGATTTTGGACAGGACACCTAATGTCTTTAATCACCTGTTTCTTTACTTCTGGAGTAGAAATGACAATCCTATTGCTCATAGAGCTGTGTGAAAAATTACATGAGATAAGACACGCGTTGGCACTTCTATGAGGGGAGCTCACTTCAGTTCAGTCATGCAGTCATGTCCAACTCTCTGTGACCCCACGGGCACCAGGCCTCCCTGTCCATCACCAACTCCTGGAGCTTACTCAAACTCATGTCCATCGAGTCAGTGATACCATCCAACCATCTCATCTTCTGTCGTCCCCTAATCCTTCTGCCTTCAATCTTTCCCAGCATCAGGGTCTTTTCCAGTGAGTAAGTTCTTCACATCTGTCAGGGCAGCTAGCATAGTGAGGGTAGCTAGCAATCCCCCAAACCCCAGGGAATGACTCGTGATACTGAGCGCAGGGTGACCATGCTTAGCATCCTCTGGATTCTGGTCCTGCTTTGGATTCTTTCCAGCCGTCTGGCCTGTTTCTGCTTTTGCATCCCCCTTGGTTCAAAAAAGACCTCATTACTCTCAACTTTAAAAATCTACTTTTCACTGTACAAGGTTGGAGGATTTGGTAAGCAGCAGCCTTTCTCTGTGCCCACTCTGAGCCCTTTGAGTTCAGGAAACAAGGTTCTGAGGCAGCTGACAAAGCTGAGACTTTGCTACTTTTAGAAACCCAGCCAAGATTACAGAGCAAGTGAGAGTGACCAAGACTCAAATGCAGATGAGTCCTGTCCCTGGGTCTCAGGCCCACCGGGGCTGCTTCCCACTCTGCTCAGACCCACGGGGGTCCACTCCCACTCTGCTCAGGTCGCCTGTGGGGGGGTCCGCTTCCCCTTCTACTCAGATCCCTCAGCAGTTGCTTTCATGTCTCTTTGACGTGACTTTATAGATTTCCTGGGCTTCCCTGGAGGCTCAGCTGTAATAAATCTGCCTGCAGTGCAGGAGATATGGGTTCCATCCCTGAGTCGGGAAGATCCCCCGGAGAAGGAAATGGCAGCCCACTTCAGTATTCTTGCCTGCGAAACCCATGGACAGAGGAGCCTGGTGCGCTACAGTCCATGGGTTCACAAAGAGTCAGACACAACTTAGTGATGAAACCACCACCACATTATTATCAAAGCCATCTGTATTTTATTGTAGCAAACTTTGAAAAATATTGATAACTAGGAAAGAAGACATTTAAATTTACTTGTATACAATACAAAAAATTTACCTATCAGAGATGATCTCACTTCATATTTTGGTTTATTTCCTTTCCAATTTAAACATTTCCATAGTATAAAAGTTGCTATACTTTGTTTAACCAAATCGTTAAGCTGAGAATAAAGATTATTTCTCATTTTAGAGTACATGTTCTAATAGTCAAAATATTTACCTAATTACTTGGTATAAATTCCCAGGAGTGAGACTTCAAATTTCCATGCCAAGCATAAATCATTTTTAGCGCTCTTTGATCTGTATGTACCATCGAAGGACCAAACAAGAAGGAATGTTGAATGCTTAGATCTGCCAAGGATGATGGCTACAATCTTTGTTAAATGTGTATGGTATTGTTTTATGAGGCACTTGTCTCTTAATAGAAGACAAAATAATATCTCAGCCTTAATTTGTTGAAGGAAGTTGACATTTTTTTTCAGTCTCCTAACAAGCATTTGTATTTCTTTAATGAGCATTTCAGTTTATGGATCTTGCCAAACTTTCTGCTAGACTGCTTGTTTTATTACGCACTTCTAGGAGCTGTGTGTTGGTAATGTCAGACTTTTGTGAAGTGTATTATAGTTTTGAGTTTGTAACTTTCCGTTTCCTCTTTGACATGTAAGTGTTTGGCGATGTTGTAGTAAAGCCCACAGAGACTTTCCTGTGTCCTTTGGCTTTCAATGCAATGCTCATTTGTTAGTGTGCTGGGGCTGCCACGACAAAATAGCACATCCCCAGAAGCTTGAAGGGCAGACATTTGTTTTCTTGCAGCTCCAGAGGCTGGACATCCAAGACCATGGTGTGCTTGGGGTTGATTCTCCCAAGGACTTGCTCCTTGACTTGCAGACAACGCTTTTCTCTGGGTCCTCACTTACCCCTCCTCTGTGTGCACCCATTCCTGGGGTTTCTTTCTGTGTTCAGTTTCCTTTTCCTACATGGACAAGAGTCATACTCGATTAGGGCACAACTTAAAGGCCTCCATTTATTTATCTCTTTAGAAACTCTGTCTGCAGATACAGTCACATTCTGAGTCCCTGCAGGTTAGAACATCAACACAGCTACCTGGGGGACACAACCCAGTCCATCAGAGTTTATCAAGGTCTTCCCCATCTCAAGATTGCATACATATATACACTTTATTCTTAAGGTTTATGGTATCAAATTTTATATTAAATGCCACTTGGAATTTATTTTGATATGTGGCACAAATCTTACTGAGTAGTAGGTTATACAAAGAAAAGCTTGTAGGTAATATAAGCGCATAATTTGCAGAATATGAGTAAAGCAAATTCTCATGTTCTCAGCACCCACTCTCATTGTAAAAGATTCTAATTTTTCTGTATATCTCAATTCCATGTCATTCCCTGCCTTTTATTTGAGATTTGCACGTGCATATGAGTTCCTAAAGAGTACACAGGCTTTCCCTCTTTTGTCCCTTTATGTAAGCAGAATCACAGTGATTATCCTTTTGTGACAAAGTATTTATTTTGTGTGTGGTATCGGTTTCTGAGGTTCAATCATTCGTGTGCATCCATTGAATTACTTTACTGCTATATAGTAGTCCATACTTTAAACATACCAAATCCATCCATTCTATTGTTGCTGGGTGCTGGAGCTGTTTGCAGCTCTTTGCTGTTAAGAATGCCATTCACATGTATCTACTTTATGAGCTGGATGGGAATTAATGAAACCTAGGGTGTGCACTCGTCCAGCTGTGCTTTGTTACAACAGTTGCCGTTCCGATTAACAAGGAATGCCAGCTTCTTCTGTTCCAAATCCGGGCCAGGCTTTTCAGTCACTCACGAATGTTTGCTCCGCCGTGAGCCATGAGACCGGTGTTTAGTTGCCATTTTAACTCGTATTTAATTTGTCACAAGTGAAACTGATCACATTTTAAATGTTCCTTGGACTTCCACGTTTCACCATCCATGCAATGCCTGTTAACGTGTTTTTGACATCTACCTTAAAAAGATATTTCTTGGTGAAAGACCTTCACACTTGTTGCACCTTCACTCCCACTCCCCGGCTTCTGCTTTCCTCATTTTGTGATGTCTTTTGATGAGCGGCAGTTGTTACTTGTAACATGATCATATTTATCCATCTTTTGCTTACCCATCTGTTTGGCTTTTTAAAGTTCTTCATCCCCCCAGACATCATAATAGCATTCTGTTAGGTATGCTCCAAAAGGTTTCATGTTTGTTGTCTTTCACAGTTAATGTTCAATTTATTAACACCTTCAATTTAAGTTTCAATTTCCCTGCAATTTATATTCATGCCTTGTCTGAAGAAAAACAGTTACTTTTCCAGCAAAGCCTGTGGAGAGAAGATACCACCCTACCCTCTCCCCGCTTCTCCCTTCACCCACAGCCCCATCCCTAGAGGCTGTCAGAAATGCAAGAAATAAGAGACAGCGAGAGGGCAGGACAAGTGGAAGAGAAGGATGGAGCTGATGCCTTCCGTGTGTGCTGTGGGATCTCTCCCCCAGGAGGGGGCGTTTAAGTAAAGGCCTGAAGCCAGTGGAGGAATGAGCTGTCTGTCGCTGGAAGAGAAGCGTGTTTCAGGGAAATCACAGAGAAGGGAAATGCTCTGTGACTGGGGGGGTGGGGTGGGGGAAGGCATGGGGATTTCACAGAACAGCCCAGGGTGCCATGTGGTCTGAGCACCTGAGAGGAGAAGGGGGGAATGAGGTTCATTTTCACAAATGTTCCTGTTCTTCACACTAGCTGCCTCCACCTCCAGGTTAAAAGAAGTCTCACTTTTAAAGACTCACCTGAACCTCCTCTCCCCATGGGACTGTCAGGGCTTCTAGACTCCTGGGCGGGGCGAGTGGGCTCTCCACTGCCCTGTGACGGGGGTTGCTTTCTGTATTACCAGCAGAGAATGAGCTTCTCAAAGAGAGATTTTGTTCTTTATCACTAGTGATAAAAATGTCCGGTAAATATTGGGTGAATTTACAAATGAATCCAAGAAGGAAGGATGCTAAAGTTTTCTTCCATCTTCACCTTGGCCCATTAGAAACTGGGTACAGTAGGAACCCTGGGCTTCTGTTAAAAAGAATCTAGCAACGGTCAGGTCAGTCTTTAACCTTGTAGGTAGGTCCCAGGAATGAGACTCAGGCCAAAGCTTCCCGCCCTCCCCCTCACTGAGAGTTGGTGACCCGGTCAGCCCTTCTCTCTGTGCTCCGCCCAGTGGGTGTCAACGTCCGCAGGCTCCGTGGGCTGATCTTCCACCTGGCTTGGCTCTCCTTGGCCATCCCAGATTCACAAGTGCCCGCCTGGGTTCAGGGACCGAAGAAGCTGGCTGTCATTACCTGCTGTGAGTCACAGCCCTGGGACCCCGGCTGAACCGCGTTTGCTTCTGGTGACAAGGGCGCCCGCCTGTCCCTGAACAGAGGGGCTGGCCATGCTGCCCTGGGCAGCTTCCCGCACGGACAGCCTCCTGTCAGTTTCTCCTTGACTCGGCCTGCCCCTTTGCCTTATCGGGACGCCCTGCCTGTCACAGACACTGCTGTTCCTCACCTGAATGGGGAAGCAGGTAAGTTCTTATGACCCCGAGAATCCCCGGGTGGTGAGTTATGTGGCCAGCCCTGGCCTTAGCACCCCAGGATGATCAGCGACCTAGCCCACACTGCATTCATGCTGCCTGAGAGAGAGGAGGAGAGCGTGGACTTGGGGTGGGTCCTGAAGGTATTTACTGAGTCAGAGATGCTGAGATCTGGCCTGGTTTTCCTTGATGGGGAGTCTGAATCATCACTGAAAGACGGCAGCCTTCCCCAGCAGTCTGGGGGCTCAGGAAGCCCAGCCACCCTGTGGGTCCTCTGCTGCCCCGAGTGAGCCCCGCAGACAACAGCTCCGGGATCCATGTGCTGCTCTCCTCCTGGGGTTTTCTGGTGGTTTTGGTTCATTGTTACCCTCACATCTCCTAGACTATTCAGCAGAAGTGATGTGTGCCTGTTCCCTGAGACGCTGAACACACTGGGAATTCCTCCTTTTCTGTGACCTGGAGTTTTGTAAGCATCCTAAGTATCCAACAGAATCAGGTGCAAAATGTCAGAAGAAGCATGAAAATAAAGAGAAGTGAAACGTCATTCATTTTTTTTTTTTCTGGGCCTCAGTCTTTTAAAAATTCAACTAGTTAATTAATCTCTTCCTGGCTGCACTGGGCTGTCGCTGCTGCACACCCGCTTTCTGTGGTTCTGGCCCTTCATGGCCTGCAGAGGCTGCTCTTCACCTGTGGCACTTGGGCTTCTCACTGTGGCGGCTTCCCTTGCTGTGGAGCGCCTGCTTCCGGCTGTGGCGCTTCAGGAGTCGGGGCACAGGCTTCCTTGCTATGGAGCGCCAGCTCCTGGCTGTGCGCGCTTCAGGAGTCGGGGGCACAGGCTTCCTTGCTTGGAGCGCCAGCTCCTGGCTGTGCGCGCTTCAGGAGTCGGGGTGCACAGGCTTCCTTGCTATGGAGCGCCGCTCCGGCTGTGGCGCTTCAGGAGTCGGCGCACAGGCTTCCTTGCTCTGCGGCATGTGGGATCTTCCAGACCAGAGGTAAAACCTAGTGTCCCCTCCACTGCACCTGCCAGGGAAGTCGCTGGACTCAATCTTTTTGAAAGAACTGAATTTAGTTTCAGAAGGGAAGTACAGAAGTGGCAAATGGGGCCATGGTGGTTGGGGAATCTTTCAAGAGCTGCTCTAAAGGAAGCCCTAGGATGGCTGGAAAGAGCACTCGTGGTAAAAGAGACAAACAAAAAAAGAAGCCAGACCCAGAATTAGGGCTGCTGGGGAGAGGGTGGGGCGGTGCTGGGCCTCCTGGAGACCCTCTTCTCTTCACATCAGCTGCTGCCCACAGACATCTTTAGGATAATAACCCAGAGGGGAGGGAAGGCTGGGCAGAAGATTAGTTGGGGAGGAGACCCAAGGTTTCTCACCATATTAGGGACAGCTTCTCATTCTCCTGGGGCCACTAGATCATCTGAGGTATTTATGTCAAAGGCTGAATTTATGGCTGAAGCCTGAGCTCTCTTCTGAAGATAAGAGAGTAGGTGGGACTTGTACTCAGAGGAAGCACACCCTTCTGGGAAAATGGGACACCTGGAGATGAGCAGGCTGAAAGGAAACAAATGACTGTATTTCTTATCTTTTTGGAAGATGGGGAGCATCAACTAATGTCAGGATATGCTTTGAGTGGGCACACAAATTTGTTCAATGAAGAATATAATTAGTGTAATTTTTCTTCCTTAAAGACAAATACTTTCCTAAACAAAAATTATGAAATGATGACTGTTTCTGCCAATAATATTTAGAAGGGCAGAAATCCATGGAGCATTTCACCATGTCTCTGAAGGTGTCAACTAGATTTCCACCCCAAAGTGAGCTGCCTCTGCATTTGATGAGCACGTCTGCCCTGCGGGGCTGTGACACCCACCGGGGGCTCATGCTGTGCCTGCTCCTGCTTCTTTCCTGTGCAGGGGGGTTTAAGAGCTTATCTGGCGACCAGAGTGCCTGACCTTCCACCAAGACATGACCCCTTAGGTTGTTTCACCCACCATTGAGAAGATTCAGAGTCGTCTTGGCCACATATCTGAGGCCATGGATGATGGAACTAAGGTTAAGGCTCCAAAGCTGCCTGATTCCCACATGGGGGACAGTCAAGAAGACAGAAGGCAGTTGCATCCAGAGGGTCAGGGGAGGGCACAGCAGGAAGGATGGGAAACTGTAAACCACTTCGGTGGGTATTGGAGAACAAAGCCTGATGCCATTTGATCAAGAGTTGGTTATTGAAATGTTTGAGAGTGGTGTTTGTTCTGTGGAGTCAAGATTCCCCAAGTGATCATTGTGAGGGTTTCCTGGGATTTGATGTAAATCATAGGAATGGAATATTAATTTAAGTAACTGAACTAGTAGGTCTAATCAGAATATAACAGCTCATGACTTTTGGTTTTTTCTGTGTAAAATGGGAATATTACTACCTTGTTTATGTGGGAAGTAGCCTATATTGTTTTCGGAGAAGGCAATGGCACCCCACTCCAGTACTCTTGCCTGGAGAAATCCAATGGATGGAGGAGCCTGGTGGGCTGCAGTCCATGGGGTTGCACAGAGTCGAACACGACTGAGCGACTTCAGTTTCACTTTTCACTTGCATGCATTGGAGAAGGAAATGGCAACCCACTCCAGTGTTCTTGCCTGGAGAACCCCAGGAATGGGAGAGCCTGGGGGGCTGCTGTCCATGGGGTTGCACAGAGTAGGACATGACTGAGCCACTCAGCAGCAGCAGCAGCCCATAGTATTTTACCGTTGACCCCAGAGAGAGCAGGGTTCCCCTTATCTCTGCATGCCCGTGGTTTGGTGGGAGGGGTCACCCCCAGGTGAGTGTTGGGGACTCAGCCTGGAGTATCCAGCAGGGCTTTAGAGGCTTGGCTCTCATGACGGCTCTCCGTCTCCTCAGCTTTATCTGGTCAGTTTCAACCTGTCCTGGCATGAGGATGCAGAGGAGGACAGTGGGGGCTGAGTTCTTGACCTTGAAACAACGAGAGGGATTTGCTCTCGTTCCTCATTTGATCTGTGTCTTGCCAAATTGTCCGGTTTCTCTTTCGGCCTGGATCTTCTAACACCGCCCAGGAAATATTGATGCCAGTGACACCCACCACTCTGTTAGGCATATGGCAGCTCAGGGACTGATATGGAAACAGCCTCTTTCTGTCATTCACACCCACTTGTTACAGCATCTGTAAAGGTTGTGACTTTAGAGGACAGATGGGAGAGGTTTCTATTAAAAGAAAAAAGCAAACACCCCTGAGGCTCACTGGAGAAAAACCCCCTGATTTACCATGGGAACTGGCCCCCGTGGCCGCAGGTGTGCAGCGGGCATAGATGACAGTGATGAGTGTGAGAAAGGTCCCCAACCAGGAGAACAGGCGTGTCGTCAGGCGAGCCCAGTGTGACGGAAGCTGGGGCAGAGGTGGTGATGGGCAAGGAGGAGTAATGAGGGCTTATTTACTTTTCCTAATTTTAAAAAATATTGAGTTTTATAGACTATATTTGAACATTTTGGTAGCTACAAAATGGATAAATACAATTTTCTCACTGCCTTCTTCACAATAACTCAATTTCTCTCTGTGTTCTTAAACTTTGTTCAAATTTGAAAACAATGCAATGTGTGTCGATTCTTATTTCTTAGTGCTGACTGTGCGTTGAGGCAGAAAGGGTAGAGTGGGACCGAATAGAGAGCAGGGCGCTGGACAGCAAACTACAGACCAGGGCGCTCCAAGCCTGCACTCTCCACAGTGAAATCAGTAAAACCACCAGGGTCTGTCAGCGCAGGGGACCCGAGAAGTAGCAACAATGATCTCTTTTCTGCTCCCACCATTGCCAGCCCTAGCAGGGGTCCAGAGTGGCTCCTGGGGTATGTGTGTGCCTCTATGTTTGTGCATGTGTGTGCTTGTGTGTGTGCGTGCATGTGTGTGTGTGCCGCGTGCGTGTGTGTGCCTCTATGTCTGTGCTGTTTGTGTGTGTGTGCGCGCATGTGTGTGTATATGTGTGTGTGCGGCGCGTGTGTGTGCGGCGCGTGTGTGTGTGCGTGTGTGTGTGTGTGTGCCTCGTATTTCTTCCTGCCACAGAAGTGAGTCTGGATGCTTCAAGTAAGCAGGGGCCATGCCACGCAAACAGCGCGGTGAACAGGGTAGTGTCTTTGGGAGCTGAGTGTGCACAGAGTTTGTATAATGGGCCCAGGTGCAAACTTCCGGTTGTTCCCGTGGTTCACAGCTGTTTTGTGAGGGGAATGGTCTTCCCCTGGGATATCAGCTCAAAGCTGATGGAGAGAAGGACTACACAGGTGTGTGTTAGAGCCAGCAGCTCTGGGCACGCATGATTGGGCAAGCCAAGTGAATGGCTCGAGGCTCCTGACCTGAAGGAAGAGACTGTGGACATAGGGATCCCAGGCCTGCAGAGTAAGAGTTCTGATCGCCCGCAGGGGCTCTGGGTGTTAGTGGAGCAGAGAGGTGGAGGGGCTGAGATGCCAGCTGCCTGTCCCAAGACTAGAGAAGGAGGGGGCAGGAAAGCACGTCGTGTGGCCCATCTTTGTTTCTGCACGTCTTTCTGTCCAGACATCCAGGCTATAGGGAAGACTTGACTCTTGCTTTTTAAAACCGCTTTAGCTACTCTAACTCTTTACTTTTCCACTGCACTTTTAAAAATGGTAAATGTGTATATATATGCACCGCTGGAAGTGCTAGAACTTTGTTTTCATTTAAGTTTGCCATAGATACCTTTCTAATATCTATAGGTCTAACTCACTTAAATAACAGCAATAAACCAAAAAGCAAATTGATAGTGTTGTTATGTGAATACACTGAAAGTTTACATAACTGGTCCCTTACCATGTTTTCTAAATATTCTGTTATTAAGTAATTCTAATATCAACATTGTTGTTATACGTGTAGTTGCACACATGTTCCCGTACACCCTGTTTCTTGTCATCTGACTTTGCTTGCTAAAGACTAAAAGACCAATTACGTAGTCAAATTTTCAGTCCTTTCCTTTATGGCTTCTGAGTCTTGGCTTTTATACTTCAGCAGCAACTGGACTCTGAAATTACAGAATGAAACGTCTTCCATGCTTTCTTTCTTTCTTTGTGTTACTGTTCATCTGTTTCAAGCCTGACAGTTCACACAGCCCAGCCCCCTGCAGAATCTCCCTAGCTCAGATTGGGCCTGGGCCTTGCAATCTCGCGGGGAGGGCCTCTCCGCCGCGGCCTCCCGCTCTCCGCCCGCCCTGGGCCGCTCCGCGCCGTGCTGTCCCGAGCGGGGAGCCCCCTCCGAGGCAGAGTCCCCCGGCGAGCTCGGACGTTCGTGCGGTAGGCGCCACTGCGGCCTGCCGGCGACGGCGCCTCGTCCCAGGGACGCTCGAACCGGTTGTCGTGCGCCCCCGGCCGGCCGCTTGCAGAGCGTTCCCTTCCTTCGGCGACCTTCACAAGGGCTACGATTCAGCCGGCAAACGCGGAAGAGAGCTCCAGAGGCCGGCAGTAGTGGCGGTGATAACCCCGGTGCCGCTGAGGCCTGGGTACGCCTGCTCCTGCTGAAGATTGGATCAGCAGTGTTTTGGGAGGCGGCCTGGCGCAGCAATAGGGGGTTGATGTGGCTGCTCGCTCGGGTCGACCAGCATCACCCCGCGCCCATCCATACGTGTGACTTCAGAGCGGGCAGAGAGGGTCTTCCAACGGCGGAGTGCTGGTTGGCTCGGCGGCCAGGCTCTTGGGGTCACCGGTTTGGGGCGTTCAGTTTTCTTTCCGCGATAACCCCGCTCCAGGCTGCGGGATTTGGCCAGCCAGCGCGAGTCCTTGCTCGGAGAGCTCGTTGGCGGGCGCGCCGGGGCCCCGTCTCCGGGCCCGAACGCGTTCCTGCTCTCGCCTGACGTGAACGGGCAGGCTTGCGTGGCAAGGCCGGGACCGTGTCTCTAGGAAGCTGGTGGAGCGGTCGGGACGTTTTCTCTGGTCTCGTGTAACCGGCCTGGGCTATAGCTGGCGGCTGAGACTGACCGTGCCCCGCGGGATGTCCTGGGCCACATTGTTCGGTTTTCCCGTTTTGGTTGGAGTTGCCGTGTCTCCGGCGGCTACCGCGCTGGGTTCCCCGGCCGCCCCTGGATCCCCTCCCACCTCCCGGGAGTGAGGACGGAACGAACACACGGAACAAGGCGGTTCTCGCCGCCTGGGGCTCCAGGTCCGCAGCAGAGTCGGGAAGTGGGGAAGCTGCTCCCCGACGCCCACTGTCGTTTCTCCAGGCTCTGCGATCGTCCGAGGCCGGGCTGCGTCTTCACGGGGACCGTCTGTGGTCCCTTCTGCTCCCTTTGCGGCCTTGGATCGCACACTCATGGCTTCCTCACCGCGGGTGATAATAGGGAACGTGGCGAGCGAGTAGGAATGTCGCCCAATGTCCCGGCTCCAGTCCTGCCTGGGCTTTGCGGTCAGAAGCGCCAAACAGATGCGACACAGAAAGCGCCGTGCGTTGGAGAATGCTGGGGCGCGGTCTTTAGTCAGAAGAGCCTCTGAACACGGGAGGATGGGGGAGAGAGAAATGCAACCTCCCCTGGACTCGGAGGGAACGCGTGCGGAGTGGTCGATGCTGTGCCTTCCCCTGCGATTCGGATTTGTCCTGGTGGCGTTTATGCTGTTAAGTTGCTAGCTGGGTCATCGCCGTCGACCAGATGGCCAGACAACTTTGGTGCTTTAAAGTTTGCTATAATGTAGGTTTTGGTAGCTGAGGAGGCAATGACAACCCACCCCAATATTCTTGCCTGGAAATTCCCAGGGGCGGAGGAGCCTAGTAGGCTGCAGTACACGGGGTCGGACAAGGACTGACTTCACTTTCACTTTTCACTTTCATGCATTGAAGAAAAATGGCAACCCATCCCACTGTTCTTGCCGGGAGAATCCCAGGGAGGGGGGAGCCTGGTGGGCTGCCATCTATTGGGTCGCACAGAGTCGGACACGACTGAAGGGACGTAGGAGCAGCAGCAGGTTTTAGTAGATGACAGTGAAATCTATAATGAAAATTACTATTACCGTTGTTACTCGACGTTACTGTAATTATTACTGTTGTCTGCAATTATAAAGTTTATCTACAGAACAGCTGCTCAGTTGAAGGTGACCAAAGAGGAGTTTCAGTATGTCTAAATATATAAAAGCAGAGAAAACTGCAACCCACGAGGCCTTTCCCCCTGCCCCATAGCAACCATTCTGGAAATCCACATCCCCAAACTGCTACATTAGGCCTCAAGGTCCTGGTCTGGGTCAGTGACTGTTTCCTCCCACTGTGTTTTCCAATTAGAAACAAATCGGTGGGAACATGTTCCTCTAAGCAATCCCAGGGGCGCCTCTCTTCCCCGCAGCCTGCCTCCCGCTTCCCTACGTCACAAGCTCTGAGCAGGACGTGCCTTCCTGGTTTGCTACCACTCCTCTGCGTACCCCTAGTCTCAGCCTGATGCAAGTCGTGCTGGCTGACCCCTTGCAACGCAAATAGTAGCGGGGAAATGCACGTCCTGGTCTGTGTTTTAAGATCTTTATAAACATGATAATGGAAGCATGATGTTGAGTGAGGAACATGTGTAACAGGGTCAGCGATTTCTTTACTAAAGCTGTTCAAGGAGGGGAGAGAGGCTCAAGAAGCAAGTGATAGACAAATATATACATATATTCAATAATTATGGCTAATTTGCATTGTATGGCAGAAACCAACACAAAATGGTAAAACAATTTTCCACCAGTTAAAAAAATTTTTAAAGGAACAATACTAAAGCTATTCCAATGCCTCTTGTATGCAAAGAGATATCCACGTTACTCTTTGCATTTTTTCCCGTAGAATTCTAAAACTGGCATGACGAGTTTCTTGACATCTTTAAAACATTGCTTTCTAGAAACATGTCCGTTTATGTATGTGTGTACTGCTCACTAGCCTTCATTTAATTGCCATACTTTGAAAAAAATTTAATGTGGAAGGAATTGTTTTATTTTTTGCTTTGAGACCAATATTTTGGGTTTTTGTGTTTTTATTTATTATGGAATCTCACCTGTGTGTCCTCCGATGGATAGTCGATAGACTCAAAGGGATCATTCCGCAGCTGTGGAACTTTTTCTCTGGGTAGCTCCCTCCTTTCTGACGCCCTGCCACACAGATCACAGCCTCGGTGGTCTACCAGCTCACCCGTGTTCTCAATTCAGATTCTGCCAGAATGTTCATGGGCTCCTCTGCCTGCAGTTGCAGCGTGAAGACCACCTGAAGGCAGAGAGGGGCGTAGTCGTCAGGTTGGTGTGTGTGCTCACCTTCACGGAGGAACCTAGCCCTGGAACCCCCACACTGCCTGCTGTTCAGGGTCTGAGAACAGTTTCCTGTTTTGTTCAGCTTTCTAATTCCCAATGGTAGGTGAGCAAGTTAGACACTGTTCCTATTATCGTTGCAGGAAGGGGAACCCTCTCCAGGGCCCTAGAGTGAGCTTACACGTGCTGACAAAGCAAGAGACTTGACGGGAAAGGGCGCCCAGGAGGACAGCAGCAGGGTGAGGAAGCCCCGGGGACTTTTCCGCCACGAGACCTGCATTCTCAGGTTTTATGGTGATGGGGTTGGTTTCCAGGTTGTCTCTGGTCAAGCATTCTGACTCGGGGTTGGTTTCATGTAGTTTGTTCAGCTTTCTAATTACCAGTTACTACCGCTGAGGAAGTCCAGACACTCGTATTTATTTGGAAGCAGAAATCACATTTTAAGAGAAAATTATACCTTTGATCAAAAATTTAAAATCACCTAACCACACGTGCTTGAAGGTGTCTTTTGTCTCATATTCTTTGTTTTGCTCATGAACATGTTAAAATGAAACATCCCGAGACACACTTAGATGGCTTTCCTCACCCCCTAGAAGAACTTTATGCCAATAAATCCTGGGTAAGGTCTTAGGAGTCTCTGAATTTGAATCCTTCAGGTATTATCAAGTCACTAAGGCAGTTTTTGCTCCTGTTTTCGTAAGATCTGTTGGTGTAGTAAGTCACACTAAATTTTCCCACAACTTATACTGCGGAGGATTTTTTTTTTTTTTCCCTGAATCCTGGTGTCCATCTTCTTGCATATCAGTGTTCATCCCAATGTGGATGGGCAAAGTGTATTATAATAGCACATCATCCATTCAGTGCCCTGCTGTACAGGAGAGTATGTCCTGATGGAGCATGCTTAATATACACTATTTGTGTTTTTAGTTGTTAGGGCATGAAGGAGAAATATACTTTCATGTTTGCTTACAAGGAACTAGAAGGGTCCGTAAGAAACAAAATACTACCTGTGGAAGGCAGATGGTCCTGGACACACAGGCTAAATAATAGGAGGCACAAATTAAGGCAAAGTATATCATGTACCTGTATTATATCCTCTTGGGAATTTTCAGTAAATTGAATTTTCTAAAACCTCCAAAGAATAAAATGCATTTTACTGTTTTTATTTTACGATATTATTTTACTGTTTTTACCAACTGAATGGATTTCTGGTTTGTTTTACCAAGGCTGTTGTTGGGCTTCTCTAAAATGTCTATCCATGAGATTTTTCTGGTGGTTTTGATGGTTTTTATTTTAACTTTGATAAAGAAAAAGATTTTTCTCAACACCCTAGGTGGTTCATCCTTTTCTTTTTTCCTCCTTTCGGATACTTTGGGGGTTTAGGCACTATTTTCATAACTTTTGTTTGCAAGAAAGAGGATAAAGCTTCGCTAGTTTGCTAGGGTCGCCAGAATAAAACACCGCAGCCTGAGGCTTAAATAACAGCGCTGCATCCAGGTTATCCAGCCTCGTAGCATCCAGCTGTGCAGAGCTCTCCCGCAGTGCTCTGCTTTGTCGATTCAGCAGTTAATGTTTCCTCTGCCGTTACTGATTTTAGTTGTCTTTTCTCTTAGTCAATATAGCTAAAGATTTGTTACTTATGTCAACCTGGTTGGAGTAACTTTTGTTTAAAATTGATTTCCTTGGTTTTCCTCTTCTGTATATTTATCTGAGAGCTAATCTTTACTATTTTCATGCCTCCTCCTAGCTTTGAGTTTGGTTTGGTCTCCCTTTTTTACCTAGGTGTAAAGATAGGTTGCTTATTTGAGCTTTCTTTTAAACATATGCATTACCAGCTTTACATTTCATTGCTGGTGATGTTTTTCAGAATCCCGTACATTGTGGTAGGTTCTGTTGATATTTCGGTTTGTCTCCAGGTATTTTCTGAGTTCCTGTTTTATTACTATTACTTTTTAGCCTACTGGTTATGTAAGAGTGTGTTTAATCTTCACATATTGTGGATTTTCCCACCTTTCCTTCTACTATTAACTTTTCATTTCATTGCATTGTGACAGGAAACAGTTCCTTTGCATGATTTGAGTCTATTTATAGTGGACTTATTTTCTGGCCTAACATACTGGTCAATTTTGGAGAATGTTCCCCATGCACTTGTGAAAAGTATGGGATCTGTCTCTGCCCCGGTCACACGGTGCCCTAGCTGCACGGTTCTCAGGGGTCACCTCTCACTGTCGGGCGCGGCTGTTGGGCCGGGAGGCCATTTTCATGCATTAGTCACAGGGGAGATCACTGGGACAAAGGGGACTCCTTTCTGTCAGCCGGTGACTCTGAGTACCCCATTCTATGGTAGACAGGCCGAGAGTGAGCTCTGGTACGTCCCAGGAGCCTCTCTCAGACTCACCCCTTGGCTACATTCTCAGAAACTGGAAATTTTAGCCCTGCAAAAGGCCTGGCCCAAATACAAACTCAGTTCAGTTCAGCCATTCAGTCGGTGTCCGACTCTTTGTGACCCCATGGACTGCAGCACGCCAGGCCTCCCTGTCCATCACCAACTCCTGGAGTCCACCCAAACCCATGTCCCTTGAGTTGGTGATGCCATCCAACCATCTTATCCTCTGTCATCCCCTTCTCCTCCCTGCCTTCAATTGCTTCCCAGCATCAGGGTCTTTTCCAATGAGTCAGCTCTTTCGCACAGAGGTGACCAAAGTATTGGACTTTCAGCTTCAGCATCAGTCCTTCCAATGAACACCCAGGGACTGATCTCCTTTGAGGATGGACTGGTTGGATCTCCCTGCAGTCCAAGGGACTCTCATGAGTCTTCTCTAACACCACAGTTCAAAAGCATCCATTCTTCGGGGCTCAGCTTTCTTTACGGTCCAACTCTGTGTTCACTCTTGCTGTTGTAGCCACGCATTCTGTGAAACACACTCACTCAGAAGGACAATGCAGGAGGAGTCAGTGTATTACACGGCGGGCTCAAGGCAGAGTCTCCTCTAGCCAAGGACCCGACCAGTTCTTCTGAAAACGTTATATACACTAAGTGTACGTGTCCAAACCCAACCGCCCCAAATTCCCTGAAACTAGTCTGAACAAAGGAAAAGAAAGATACAAAGTGTAATCCATAATTCATATGCCTTAAGCCCAGGTAGTTAACAGTAGAGATGATTATCAATAGGCCTGCGGTCATACCCCAATAAGCATAATAGAATTTATGATTCTATTCGGTTACACAGATAATTAGGGTATTCTTTTAGGCAACAGAGAGTCTAGGTACGAGCCCTGGGGCTCTTCCATCTAGGGGCCTGGTTTTCCAGTTGGCGTGTCGTTTCCATAGATACTGGGAATATAGCTCAAAGTCCATGGTCTGGCCCAAGATGGAGTCCTGCTTTCAAGATGGAGCCTGTTCTGTCTGTTTCCTCCTTCATTGCCATCTCCTGTTTAACCACTTCCAATCTGCCTTTAGTCATGGACCTAACATTCCAGGTTCCTATGCAGTATTGCTCTTTACAGCATCGAACCTTGCTTCTGAGACCAGTCCCATCCACAACTGGGTGTTGTTTTTTGCTTTGGCTCCATCCCTTCATTCTTTCTGGAGTTATGTCTCCACTGATCTCCAGTAGCATATTGGGCACCTACCGACCTGGGGAGTTCATCCTTCAATGCTTGTTCACACTGTTCATGGGGTTCTTGAGGCAAGAATACTGAAGTGGTTTTCCATTCCCTTCTCCAGTGGACCACATTCTGTCAGACCTCTCCACCATGACCCTCCTGTCTTGGGTGGCCCCACACGTCATGGCTTAGTTTCACTGAGTTAGACAGGGCTGTGGTCCATGTGATCAGATTGGCTAGTTGTCTGTGATTGCGATTCCGTCTGTCTGCCCTCTGAGGCCCTCTCTCAGTGCCACCGTCTTACTTGGGTTTCTCTTACCTTGCACGTGGGGTGTCTCTTCACGGCTTCTCCAGCAAAGCGCAGCCGCTGCTCCTTACCTCGGATGTGAGGTAGCTCCTCTCAGCTGCCGCCCCTGACCTTGGACGTGCGTTAACTCCTCCCAGCTGCACTCCTGCGCCGTCTCAGCCGCTGCACTCCTACGCCGTGGGGGATCCCCAAAAAAAGATGGCCTCTGAAAGGCACACTAGCTTTTGCCAAAAGCAGTGAGAGAACTCAGAATCTCCTTACGTTCAGTCCTCCGTGGCCCTCAGTCGGAATCTGGATTTCAGGGACTCATGCCGCGTGTCTTCCTGTTGCCTCCCTATCTCCTGTCCCCCTCTGTCTCTCTCCATCAGGTTTCCTAGACGACCCCATGATCTCTAGGAAAGGGTTCTGAGGTTCCCTTTGGTCCAGGTCTTTCTCTGTATTCAAAAGCCTGAAGGATCAAAAGCTCTCCTAACATTTTGAAGATCCCTTTCTAACTATGCTTGTCTCTCAGGTGGGCAGGGAACAAAGCTTCCCCACCCCTGAACATCCTAAAGAATTCCCTTGTAACTATTTCCTGTTTCTCAGGATGGGGAAGGACCAAGCTTCCCCACTCCTGCAAACTCCCGTAACCCTTCAGGTCCTTCTGATGGGACAAAAGACCTCCCTTCCCACCAGAGGACAATCCAAGATTTTCATCAGCTGATCTGCCCCTGATATCAGAGTCAATTTGAGCACTATTTGGCCTATAATTTAGGTATAAAGGGATCAACCTGGTGGCTCAGAGGGTAAAGTATAGAGAGAGACCTGGGTTGGATCCCTGGGTCGGGAAGATCCCCTGGAGAAGGAAATGACAACCCACTTCAGTCTTCTTGTCTGGACAATCCCGTGGACTGAGAAGTCTGATAGGCTATAGTCTACAGCCCATGGGGTCGCAAAGAGTCGGACACGACTGAGTGACTTCACTTTCACTTCAGGTATGAAACTGCGACTACAGAAAGGAAAGGCAACTTTCTGACACAGGATGGCCACGATATTCTTTAGACTCTGGAGAAAACTGGTTAAAGTGAAAATTTTTTTCTC